>NW_026067946.1:7640443-7677154 GCF_014885135.2 Alexandromys fortis
GGGAGGAGGAGGAGAGGGAGGAGGAGGAGAGGGAGGAGGAGGACTTCAGAATTCAAATTACATTCAAGTATGAAAACCTCTGCCTTGTAGACAGTAAGTTGCTGTGAAGGGGGACTTTCAATTCAAATCTTCAGAGTTGGCGTGACACAGAGACCATAAAGTTGGAGGAGGAAGGATGAGTTCCCACGCCATCCTCCAGTCACCGAGCCTCACTGACTGTCCTTGCTCACCACGGTTCCGCACTGGCCAGGCTGGCCCCAGAGGTAGTTTTAAGATCCTGAAATACATTTCAGGGTTCTTTGTAATTTACCGCTATCTCCTCTCACATACATCCCACTGCAGGTCGACCAGTGGCTATTCCTCACATCAGTCATCCCCACATCCATCCCCACAATAAGCGCCGCCTCTACTCATTGACATCTGTCAGTCTTTCCCAGGGAAGCTCTGGCTCCCACAAAGCCCTTTCCTAGCTCATTCTTTAAATCTGTGACTTGTTTGTTATAACTAGGGACCCATACATCAAAATTCACATTTAATTTGTCTAAGTCCCATCTTAAGAGTTAGATTTTTAATTCGTCTTGCCAACGAGACTATCAGACGCCTCAAATCTTCCCTCAGTTGTTAGCACGGAGCACAAAAGTAGGTGGTTAGACTGTAATAAGTTTTATTAAAATCACTGGCTGATGGGACAGCTTGCCACCAGCCCAGAGGATTGTTCAGTCATTCAGCAATCCTTAGCATGTCTGCAGGGCTGGCACCAGCAACAGAGAGTCAGCAGTGCTATGTAAGAATAAAAATCACAGCAGGGGCTGGGGATATGGCTCAGAGGTTAAGAGCATGTACTGCTCTTTTAGAGAAATGGAGTATAGATCCCAGCGTCCATAACAGATGGCTAACAAACTCTCGTAACTCCAGCTCAGAGGAACCAATGCCTCCTTCTTCTAGCTTCTACAGAAACCTACACTAATGTTGTCATACACACAAACGGGCATACACATATATACATAACTTTAAAAGTAATTGTTTGAAAAGGAACTGAACCAAAAGAATGCGTCATTTGTTTATTAAACCCTGACAGTGTGCCTGGCACTGGGCAAGTTGCTAAGAATATGGTTGCTCTAGTTTAATGTCTATTACTGTGATAAAACAGCAAGGCAAAAAAAACAGCTTCTGGGGGACGGGGTTTATCCCCAGTTGCAATTCCAGGTGACTGCTGATTACTGAGGAAAGCCACTGAAGGAACTCAAGGCAGGAAACTGGATGCAGGAATTGAAGCAGAGCATGGAAGAACACTGCTTACTGGCTCGTTCTCCATGACTCACTCAGCCTGTTATCTTATATCATTCAGGACCACCAGGGGTGGCACTACCCCCCAATGCTCTGATACTTCCCATATCAACCATCTGATGGAGGCATTTTCTCTACGGAAGTTCTGCCCAAATGACTCTAATTTGGGTCAAGTTGTCAAAACACTACATCCTGCAATGGTAATGAGCAAAGACTCACGAAATCTTCACACCCCTCACAGAAACAGATAGCCCTTCTTGGTGATCACAAATATGAACAGAAGATTATAGATTATGCAGACCTTGAAAACACCAACAGGGCCTGACCTTGGTCATAGGATCTTAAGGAAGAGAATAGTTGGGTCGAGACAGTATTCTGGCCTCAGGTTTAATGCCACGTAGACCTTCCGCCCGCCCCGCACCCCCCCCCCCAAGCCCCACTTCCCTACTACAGAAATGGAAGTCACAGGCCTGCCCCACCTTTGAAAGGGCTTGACTCCACTTGGATGGATTATGGAAACTAGGTAATCAACCTGGTTTCTTCTGAATTGATGAAATCCCTTAGAACTGTCCTTGGACTGTCAGGTAATAAAATGGGTTTCATAAGAACCCTGCTAGCCTCACGCCCTGAAGATTAGGACCATAAAACAACTGCAGGAAAAGAGGTAGAATGCTCTACCCATTCTGCAAAGAACCCTGAGTGCTTTGCTAGCTAATTCCAGAGCAAACGTGATAAAACTCTGTCTGTGTGTGTATGTGTGTGTGTGTGTGTATACAAGCAAACATTTGTTATTGTTCTAGTGGATTCTTAATAAAACTTGGTTGTACAGTTCAGCTACTCTCATGTGACTTTCTGTGAGTTACAGCAAAGGGGCATTTTAGGGGCTTCCGAAAGAATGTCTTAGGGAAACCGGACCACCTACCAGAGGACACAGGGTATTGTCTGAATGGCTTCATCTGCAATAGGCAAAAGTGACGAGATAGTTACCTTGAAAATTCAGTGGGTAGAAAAGAATACCATCTGGAGATGGAGATGTGTTTTTACTATTTTTCTTTTCTGTAACTTGCACAGAGTGTGCGCATATGTGTCTCTCGAGAGTGTGTAGGAAGGTACAGAAGAGGTGAGGGGGAGACACCAGAGGCGCCGGCCACTCAGTATAGCTCTACTCAGTCAGAAGGGTTTCATTATGCAAACTTGCACGTTGAAGACATTTCTCTTCCACCTTTAGAACACGAGATTCCAAATTGCATGCTGTCAGACCCAGAAGACTTAAAGAGATAATACTCCTAATCGTATTTAGCGAAACACTTTTGGTGAGTGCTGCGAGCATCTTTACAATAAATGCAATTTCATCTAATAGTCATTTAATAACTAAGCCTTAAAAGCCAAAGATTCCTGTGTGGATTTGTTTGTTTGTTTGTGTGCTTGCTTTAGAAATATTGCTCATCTGGTCTGTCTGCGTGTCCCTCTTCAAATACAACACTTAGAAGACAGTTCACTAAGAATCCGTACTTAGACTTGCTGTCTACGACACGCTTCCTTCTAGTCTTCACCCATCTGACTTCACCTCCTGCCTACCCACCCCATCCTGTGAGGAAGCAATGAGCTTGACTAGCCTCACAGCCAAGAAAATGAAGAGCCCATAGGAGCTTGCCTAAGGCCATAGTCCCAATCATCTGTAAGAGGGTGACTTGAACCCAGGAAGAGAGATTCAGGTCAAGCCTCTTAACTGTCCATCTCACAGGCTGAAGACTTTTATATGGACTGGGATTGTCGTTGAGTAGTTAGGGAAAACATCGTGCATCCCTTGGCTTGCCGTAGCCAAGTCTCAAAGCTCATATTGAGCTTGATGGTTAATGATGGGGGGATTCATGGGTTACCTCACAGCTGACTACTTGCCATCAATACATCAGGAACAGTTCATTTGTACAAGCTAAGTTAGGATACGTAGTGCAAGCGAGGGGGAGAAAACGTCTGAGGAAACTATCTTGAGAAAAAGCAATAAGTTAAAATTGACTCCCTGAGGTAAGACTCTCCTCTGCAATTTGGCCAAGCGCTGGGAGGTGGCTTTCAATTCCCAGCCCTCCCCCGGATGCGAGCTAAAAAGTGCCTCCTTTAGCAGCTCTTGCGGGATAAATTATGACTTCAAAGCTCAGCGACGTCTCCATTCAGAAAACGGGTCGCCAAGAAGAGCTCTAGGGTCTAAAGAAACTATAACGAGCGAAGAAATATGGCAACAAGAAAAATGAATCCTTAGCCTGGGTCCCGCCTCCTCTCATCCACTTCACGCTGTATTAAGGGGAACCTCGTTCTGCCCCGTCACAGAGGGAGGGCACCCGCAAGAACCCACTCCGTCCACATACTGGGTCTGGCCCACGCAGAACGTCACTGGGACAAGGAGGCTCAGACTTTTGTGAAGCCTGGGACCTCTAACAATGTTCCCTAAAGGACTCAATCCCTTTGTGGTGGTTGACCAAGCAGTCAGAGCAACAGCTGGTTCTAGGAGTCTGGGCCCAAATCTCTGTCAGGATACCGGCACTTCCTGTTGAGTAAGTCAATTTATATCTGCCCAAAGTGAAATTTCTGTGAAATAAAGGGTGAGTATAATTTTACATTCCAGTACTGAAACCAATGAGAAAAGCAAGTGTTTACAGACTGAGGAAGAGAGACTGTTTCACAGAGCATGAGCCCCACCAACATCAGTAATATAGATACTGGGGTGGCCTTAAGAGGACAAGAAATGCATGTCACCATGGACACGGAAGGGGTATCCAGGTACAACCCCACTCTCTAGCCACGTGGCTGAGGAATTTATTAAGGAGTGCCATTCCTCTGTAGGACAGAACCTGCTGCCCAGGAGCATGACAAAGGGCGGCTGGAAGCAACCTGCCTTCCGGTGCCATTCCGGGCTGTGTCTCCGTGCGAAGCCCAGCACCACAGCCTGCCTTCAGGTGCCATTCCGGACTGTGTCCCCAAGCCCAGCCCAACACTGCAGCCTGCCGTCAGGTGGCATCCTGGGCTCCAGGCGGAGTCCAGCACTGCAGCTAGCTGGGCCTGGCACACAGGTGAGCTCCAGACCACTTGGCTGCTGCGCCGATGTTTTATCTGACTTTTGCCCTCCTTTCTCTCCAACCCGGCAACAGTCCGAACTTTGCCTCCTACTCTGACCCCAAAGGAAGCAAACTTGGCGTGTGGTGGGCTGAGGAACAAACAGAGCGAGGGTAGAGCAGCTATGGCTGTGGCTTCTTGTGAGTCCTAACTGCTGGTGTCACTCAGTGTTAGTTCCAGAGCAAGCTTTGTGGCAGGCTTCCTAGGTGATACCGGCATTGGCTCTGTGAGGGAAGTACTGTGTTCCTACTTTGCAGAGGAGAGAGATAAGATAATAAGTTATAAAGTAGGTGAGACTTACTGGAGGGCCAGCACTAGGCAGTGTAAGCTGGAACCAGGCCCTTCAGGCAGATCTAGTACCCACAGTGCTCTCAGTGGCCACAACAGTAGAAAGTCATCTGACGCGGTCTCCATACCACACAGCCACTAGGGGAAGGGAAACTCCATCCTCTGGGACAGAATAAGGAAGAGGACACGATCAGTGCTCCAACCCTTCTTGGTGTCTAGATTGAGGCATAAACCATAGGGAACAGACCCAACCCTGGGAACAGTCTGGAGAGAAGGGTAGAAAGAGTTAGCTGGAAACCTCGAGTCGGGGAAGGGCTGGATGCCTGAATACATCTAGAGAAATTCAAAGGGGAAACTATAGTAAGTTCTTTCGCCTTTGTTAATAGATACAGTGTCAGAATACAAATAACTAGCCGGGCTGGGGAGATGGCTCAGGGGGTAAAGGAACTTGCTGCCAAGACCGATGACCTGAGTTTAATCTCTGAGATGCACACAGTAGAAGGAGAGAATGGACTCACGCATGACGTCATCTGATCTCCATACGCACATTCTGTGGCATGGACATACACATACACACACTGGTTTGTTTTTGTTTTTAGTTGGTTTATTTTGTGTGTGTGTGTAGATAGACAGATAATAGATAGATAGATAGATAGATAGATAGATACATGTATATTTATATACATATGTAACAGATAGATAGGTGCATATATATCTATATACATATGTAACAGACATACTACTAGGAAAAAATAAACTAAAGAAAGGAAAAGGCACAAGACCATATCTTTTCCTATAGTGCAAAGATAAAACATTGGCTATCAGATTGCTAAGGATCTTGCTAGATTTCTATCTGGCTATCACAAGAGCTACGGCCTCACCCGTCTTTGGCCTTCAGTTATAGGTTGATTCAGCAACTATCCTAACTAATGTCTTATTAATCAATCCCCTGGCTCCTGCCTACTGTGAATTGTTCTGACAACTGGATGGACACAGCATATACAGAAGCCAAGGTACTGGGAAAATGCCTCACTGCCCCTGCCAGCACCACCACTGAGTTTTAAAAGGTGTTTAGACTGACATTTCAAAAAGAATACAGGAAATGAAGATACCATGAACCTTCACAATGCCCCGCGTGAGTTTTGGCGCCATTAAACTGTGGCCAGACCAGATCTTGACCATGTGGCCTTGGAGAAGATAACACTTTGAGGGGGAGCTCAAATCAGAGCCTGCAGATAGCAGACAAGCTTGAAGATTTATCCCACCCCTCTCCTTGCCTCTAGAGTTCAGCCAATAATATAGGCTTGGTTACAAAATTCTAAGGTTCCGTTTTCAGAATGTTATCTCCTAGTGAGTGAGGCTGCCATCCGTGGCTCTAACTGGTAAGCATGAACAGTGTGGAGGGGTCGAGTATCACCAGGCCATCCTGTATCAACCTTCATCTTTCCGTCATTATTGAGAACTCTGGAGTCTCTCTGAGTGTGCTGTGATTAAATTTTAATGGACGCCAGAAATGAAAATGGCAGCCACTGTGTGGAAGAGGGAGTCCTGGGGAGCCAGTCCACACGTTACTCGCCTAGAAGATGCCAAAGGGAGGAGGCTCATAACCTTCGCAATGGCATGCTCTTTATTTAATACGCTCAGTGATTTCATGAGTCTGCCAATATAAATCTTTAAGAAAAAAAAAAACATAAAAATGTGAGCAAAGTCAGCAGGGGTCCAAGTACTGATGTTATTTTCCCCACCGCTGGAAAATGATTTTTCCCCACCACACCGGAGCACGTGTCCTTATTAATATGTATGAAATGAGAGCGATAAGCATTGCGAGATTTACACTACACTACGTCCAACTTCATTAGTGAGAAAGGAAGTCCATTCTCAGGGAGGAGTCAACATTCACCAGTCCCTACATACCTGTTCAATTAATATCATAAATCCATCATACGCACAAGACTTTAGAAGTGTTCACCTCATTTTCTCTATCTATTATGGCTATTAACCAAACGTCTCTGTACCTACAGAGTGTTAAGGTGCCACGATCTCAATTTACATATTTATTTAAAGACAGGATCTTACGTATCCCAAATTGGCCTCGACCTTGTTCAGTAGCCAAGGAAGACTTTGAAATTGGGATTCTCCTGCCTCTATTTTCAGAGTGCGTGATACATTTGCACAGCTGTAACACCACTCCCTGTTTATATAGCCTGGGGATCAAACCAGGGCTTCATGCTTGCTGGGCAAGCACTCTACCATCTGAGCTACATCCCCAGTTAACCCTGCCACGATCTTTATGCGGCAGATGCAGTTTAATTATGTACCTACTGTCCAGCTTGGTGCCATTCGGTCAACATTAAGTAAGAGTCAAAGGATGGGGATGAAAAGACTGGAAGCGGGGAGCAACAAACCAGAGCCCTGACAGGGATCAGACTTTAGTTTCCCTTCATTAGAATGGAGCAGAACTGAGCAAGCAGGTCTCGCAAAAACCGCAACTTTTGCGTGACCATCAGCAAGCACCCCCCCAAAAGTCCTTCTACTGGCTCAGCAAACTCCCAAAGCCCCTCTGCTAGCTCAACAGATGCCCCCCCAAGACTTCTACAAGCTAAAAATAGCTTCCCCTACCCTGCACCGGAAAATTCCTAACCACTAGGCTTCCCACCAGTTAGCTCTCACTAATCGGACTAAATTTTTCTCCACCAATCACCCCCAGATTAATCCCTTCTCTCTGGGATTCCCCTAACTCCACTTAAAAGGAGCTTGTGAGCTTCTTTGGGGTCACCAAGGGTCACCCCAATGTTGGAATTAATAAAACACTCCTGTTATTGCAGATGTGGCTGTTGGTCTTCTTTAGGGGTTTTTCTCGGACCCTAACAGGAAAAGGGTATGCTAGGTTCAGAACAAGCTTGTGTAAGACAGAGCCTGCATTTCCAGTAGCATTCAGTTAAATAAATATCACATGGAGGATATAAAGGAAGACGAAATAGGGAGAGGTTCTGGAAAAACATAAACAATCAAAAAGGACTCAGGTCATCACAGTGCAGAGCAGAAGCACCAAAGGAAGATGGCCTAAAGTTTCAAATGGAATTAATGTTCGAGCAAACATCTACAGACAAAAAGCGCCCCCCCCCCGAAGATTCTAGAATCTAGTAAGAGTTAATGGAGTATGTTTGTTAGCCATGGAAGGAAATGACAGCATTTTAGGAGGAGGTGAGGGGGGCAAAGTTCAAATGGTCTTGGTGTTTTTTGAGAATCATGAAGGAGAACGTGATTTGTATGAGGACATGATGAAAGGTGAGCCGGAATACAATTTTTTAAAATAGCAACAACAACGAGAACACACAAAACCACTTGGTCCCTGGTTAATAAACCAGAAGAAGAAAGTATCCTTCCAAGAACTATTCATAAAACCCTGGGAATGCATCAGGCCACAAGGCAGGCTCATACACAGGCAAGTACAATAGGAGAAATACCTTGAAAATCACTCGGCATTGTTCTCTGACTTGTTTACATGGCAAAACCAAAACAGAGCCAGGTGTCTCTGCATTATGATGGATTGCCTCCCCTTTCGAATAGTGAAAGTTCTGCAGGTGGGCGGTGGTGGTTGCACAATGGTGTGAATGTACTAAATGCCATTGAACTGTATGCTTGACATGATTATAATGATACAGTCCAATTGTGCATATTTTACGACAATCAAAAACATAATTTCTTCAACATTCTAGAGACAGAAGCTGTAAGATGGAGAGCCAGCCCAAGCTACAAAGGGGGACTTGGTCTCAAAGCAAACAAGGGTCTGGAATGTAGCTGAACCCCAAAGTGCTTCTCAAGCATGTGCAAGGCTCTGAGTTTGATCCTCAAAACTACAAAATATTCTAAAGTTTTTCCTGAATGCCTGAAATGCATAGAATTTACCACAGGGAATTTTTGTAATTGTTACCAGGTTCACTGAGTTTATTTTTTCTTTTTTGCTTGCGTGCATGTGCGTGTGTGCATGTAATGTGCTTGTGTGTGTATGGTGAATGCATTCACGTATGTACAGGTAGATACACAGAATGCTTTACCCACAAAGAGGATATGTGTGATGTATACGTTCATGTATGTACAGCTACACAGGCTGATATGCCCACAAAGAAAGTATGTGTAGTGTATGTATTCATGTATATCCAGATACACAGGCGCATATACCCACAAAGGGGCCAGAGGAGAACTTCGTACATCCTTGTTTACCATGCTCCTCCTTATTGCCTTGAGACTGGATCTCTCACTGAACTTGGAGCTACACCAGGAGCCAGCAAATCCCAGTCATCCTCCTGTCTCCACCTTCCGTAGTGCAAGGGTTATAAGTGTACATGGCCCGCACAATGTCAGGAGTGCTGAGGATTTGAACTTGGGTCTTCATGTTTACACAGCAAGCCCTCTTACCCAGCGAGGTCTGTTTCTTATCAAAATATAAATACATGCATGCCTTAAACATGCATACAGTATATTTTGTATGTAAGCGCAAGTGCACAGATTCAGCACCTCCATCAAATTGCTGCCACAAGGGCTGTGTGGTGGTGGTGCACACCTTTAATCCCAGTACTTGGGAGGCATCGGCAGGCTAATCTCTGTGAGTTTGAGGCCAGCCTGGTTTACAGAGTGAGTTCCAGGACAATGAGGGCTGCTACACAGAGAAATTCTATCTTGAAAAACAAACAAGCAAAAAAAAAAAAAAAAAAATGGTGCCACGCCCAGGAACACCTTCCCAGGAACTGAGTCTCCTAAAAGCTAACTGTGTTTCTGGTTTCCACCATTTTATATGGGGATGATGTGTGCCTATCATGTTTTCTCAATTTTATGCAGTGGTCTCTGCCCCACATTGACAAACTCACTTAGGTTTTATTGTTGTTTTATTGCATAACGAACTCCCACAAACTTGCTGGCCTAAAGGAGGACTGCCTTATGATCTCCAGTTCCCATGCATCAGCATCTCAGGTGCTGGTTAACTGGGCCCTCTGCAAAGGGTCATTCCCGACCGATGTCGAGGCGTAGGCTGAGCTGTGAGCTCCTTTGAGGCAGTCCCTCCCTCACGCTCCCTGTGTGTTGGCAGGAATCATTCCCTTGCAGCTGTGCTACCAGGGTCTCTGTGCTTGCCAGCTGTCCTTCAGTGCCTCTCAAGGACACCTTCTGTCTTTGCCACTCACAGCCCCCTGCCCCAAGACAGCAGCTGAACTCTTCAAGGCCAGGTGAAGGGGGCTGATGATGCCCGTTCCTCAAATCTTGCCTAATTAGCTCAGGCTCACGCAGAGCCGGTTCCCTTCTGATTAGCTCAAATCAACTGAGTTTGGACTTTAATCTCATCTCTAAATTCTCTTTGCCATATAACACAACATTTCATGGCATTCACGGTTCCTCCTACACTCAAGAGAATTATGCCCGGCCCACGGACCGAGGAGCAGGATTCTCAGATCATCTAGAATTCTGCCCTCCTCGCTTGCTTCTCATGCATTTCAGCTGACCACGGATGCAACAAAATTGTTATTTTCCTATTCGAGACATTTGCTACAGAAAATTTAGAAAATTAAGACAGGCAATGGTGGCACACACCTTTAACACCAGCACTCAGGAGGCAGAGGCAGGCAGATTTCTGAGTTTGAGGCCAGCGTGGTTTATAAAGTGAGTTCTAGGACAGCCAACGCTACACAGAGAAACCCTGTCTTGAAAACAAACAAACAAACAAAAACTAGTAGATCATTAACTGAGTTGGAGTTTAGTTCTTCACTGGGTCCTTGGCTAGCAATTTTCAACTTTTGGTACTTTTATTCATATAACATCCTAGCACATGTATGTACACTATTTCAGCCTGCTAAATTAAAGCATGCAGATAGCATGTGTTCTAGTTTGATCTTTATGGACAAACGCCGTGACCAAAGTCAGAGAGGGAAGAAAGGATTTATTTGGCTTAAACTTTCATGTCACAGGACATCATTGAAGGAAGTCAGGGCAGGATCTCAGGCAGGATCTTGAGGCAGAAACTATTGAGGGTCACTGCTTGATGGCTCAGTCATTCATGGGTTTATGCATAGCTGGCCTTTATTATACTTCCCAGGACAACCTGCCTAGGGATGGAGCCACCCACAGTGGACTGAACCCACCTATATCAAATAATAGTGAGACCCACAGATTAAGTCCATGGGTCAATCTGACTTAGGCAATTCCTCAGTTAAAACTTCTCTCAGATGTCTCTAGGCTGTTGACAGCCAAGGCTATCAGAACAACAATCAGCAGAGGATCCTTCTTTCTGTGCAGTGAACATGGAGACACGGATCAAGGAGGACACCCTTCAGCTTCCAAGCCTATCCAAGTCTGCTTCGTTAAAATGCAGGAGGCATAACTAACTAACAACCAGGGGCTCAGAATTCAGTTTTCACAAATAATTGTTTTCTCTATTTTTAAATCAGCAATAATAATTAAGGCTTTCAATAAAAAAAAAAAATCTTCCCTTCTAAGAGCGTATGGTGGTATTGCTTTTCCCTGCCTTAAAGTAGCATGGCCTATGTGACTCCTATTCTTCATAAAATAGGAACTGCTGATATGTGACATTCTAGGCTCATAACAATGAGTTTTCAATCTGAAATATTACCTCTGCCCAGCTGTGAAACTACAGGTACTACTTTCCTCTGCCAGTCAGGTTCCTGGGAGGTCCCCTTCACGTTGACAATAAAATTATTGCTCTGTTCAACCACTGAGTTGTTTTTTTAAAATACATACATACAAATTAAAGAAGTAAATAGATAGATGATAGATAGATAGATAGATAGACAGACAGACAGACAGACAGACAGATAGATGATAGATAGATAGATAGATAGATAGATAGATAGATAGATAGATTTTGTATACGTGTGTGTGGTGTGTATGACATGCCACAGTTTGTACAGAGACAAGAAGACATCTTTTAGGAATAGGGTCTCTACTTCTACCATGTGGATTCTGGGATCAGAACTCAAGTCACCAGGCTTGGAGCCAGGCACCCTTGCCCCATGAGCCATCTCCCCAGTCCCGGAGCGTTTCTTACGGTAGCAAAACCTAGCCTACTCTGTCTAACGCAAAACAAACGTTTGGGAGTGTGACGGCTAATCTTGTTTGTTAATTTCATGAGATTTATAATCATCATGGGAACAAGCAGATGTCCCTCCCATCCATCTCTGGCCAAGTCTGTAAGGGACTATCTAGATAGGGTTAGCTGAGGTGGGAAGACTGACTCTAAATATAAACACTATAATCCCATGAGCAGAAGCCATGGGCTGAATCAAAGGGAGAAAGTGAGCTGAGCACAGGCATTTATTACTGCTCTTTGCTTTCTGGCTCTGGCTGCAGTGTGAACAGCGCCTGCTCCTGTAATAGCTTCCATCTGAGCTCCGTATCTTTGTTTCTACGACCAAAGTGACTTAGTGAAGAGAGGCTTTGTCTGAGCTCCACAGTTTCAGGTAACAGTTCATCGCTGATGGGAAGCTACAGCAGCAGGGAACAGAGGCAGCAGGTCGTAATCCACCCGCAAACCTGAACACACACGCGTGTCTGTGTCAATTGTCCTCCCCACTTTATACTGTCCTGGAACTGCTGCTCAAGGAATGGTTCTGCCCACAATTCATAGGGGTCTTCTTGTAACTGATTAGCTTAATCAAGACAATTCCTCATAGACATTCTCAGAAGCTAGACTTAGTCTATATAATCCCTCGTAGGTGTGCCCAGAGGCCTGAAATTGAAGCATTATACTGATGATGACCTCAATTCTGCCTCGGTGATACACCCTGAAACTGTGAGCTCGAATAAATGCTTCTTCCTTCCTTAAGTTGCTTCTGCCATAGCAATAAGACAAGTCTGTGATACAGAGAAGAATCTGTCACTGATCGGAATCCTAATACGATCTTTTAATAAGAGTATGGGTAGAGGAAACATGGGAAGTCTTAGTGGCTGTAGAAGCCTGTCCTTGGAGAACGTCTTCCTTCTGCGTGACTTAGTGGCAAAGATTGGAAGCTGCAGAACATCGCAACTAGATACCAGTTAGAGTGTAGAGCCCTCTACGGACCTTAAAACTTGAAATTGATCCTTTGTTAATTCCTCTGCTTAGTTAGAAGCAGACATGGGAACTATCCAAATGTTTTTTAAGTTGTTAAAGCCTGAAACTAATAGAATTTCTGTTTTTAAAAAGTTATTAGTGCGTATTCATTGTACAAAATAGCTAATTTCATCATAACATTTATAAACTCATATATTGTACTTTGATCATATTCCCAGACTCTCATAATTCTCCCTTGAACCCCTAAAATTCTCTTTTGAAAGTAGGGCACCATAAAGGACTGCTTTTAATATATATGAATGGGCCTTTATGAGCCCTACATAATCATGTCTAATATGGATTTTCCACGGGTAGAGCCTTCTGACTCAGTCCCGGGAGTAGTTAGTTCTCGTGAGTCTAAGGCATGTATGACTCATTCGTTGTTGTTAATACAGAACAGATTAAGAAACAAAACCACGAACCATCAATCCAGCCTATGGTAGCAGGTGATCAGAAAAAGAATCAATAATTTTAGAAATCCTAAACCTAGTTTCTTTGGGGGCACAGCTATGGTGTTTGAGTTGACATGACTTTCCTAGCATTCATTCATCATTCATTGCTGTAACTGGCTTGTTTTTTGTTTTTGTTTGTGGGTTTTTTTTTGGTAGCCATATCTCCAAGGAGCCAACATGCTTTGAAGAAGATGGGATGTATTTCTTTCTTTTCCATTTGTTTACACATGTGCCTCAGCACCTATAAAGGGGTAGAGGACTTCACCAGTGATTCTGTTGGTATCTCCTTCCCCCATGTGGGCTCCAGAGATCAAACTGAGGCCATCAGTCTTGGTAGCAAGTGTCTTTACCCACTGAGTCATCTTGGAAGCCTGACAAATGTGCTTTCAATGTTCGCCTAAAACAGTATTTCTTAGATTTCGATTCCTTATACCTGACATGATTCAGGACACACATTAATACAGTGACTAGAAACCCAGTTACTGAAAATTCAGATGGAGCATAAAAACCACAGAATAGTTGCCTATTTCAGTGCTGGTTGGGCTGGCTAGTGTTATGTCAACTTGACACAAGCTACAATTATTTGAAAGGAGGGAATCTTGATTGATAAAATGCCTCTATAAGATCCAGCTGTAGGGCACTTCTTAGTTAGGGATTGATGGGGGAGGGACTAGACCATTGTGGGTGGGGCCATCCCTGGGCTCGTAGTCCTGAGATCTGTCTGAAAGTAGGTTTAGCAAGCCAGGAAGCAGCCCACCTCTACACCCTTTGTATCAGCTCCTGCTTCCAGGTTCCTGTCCTGTTTGAGTTCCTTCTCTCACTGCTTTTGATGATCGTCTTAGTTGGGGGTTTTTATTGCTTTGAAGAGACACCATGACCACGGGAACTCGTATAAAGGAAAACATTTAGCTGGGGTGGCTTCCTTGCATTTCAGATGTTCTGTTCATTATCATCCTGGTGCAGCTTGGCAGCTTGCAGGCAGACATGGTACTGACTGGAACAGTAGCCAAGTGTCCTACATCTTGACTTGCAGACAAGAGGGAGTGGTTTGTTTTACTGGGCATGGTTTAAACATATAAGAGATCTCAAAGTCCGCCTTCACAGTGGCACACTCCCTCCAATGAGGCCATACCACTTCCTTTGGGAGCCATTTTCTTTCAAATCACAATGACTGACTATTATTTGGGATTGGGAGTGAAATAAACCCTTTCCTCTCCAAGTTGCTTTTGGTCACGGAATTTTATCACAGCAATGGCAGCCCTAACGAGGACATTGGCCATGAGGCTACATGCCCTAAAATTACAGATGGCATTGAATTGTTTGCAGTTCCTAGGCACAGCATACTGGGCAGAATAGCAAATCATAAATAATCTCTTTAGAAGTTAAGAAATAGTCATCTGATGAAGAAAGAATTGGAAGGAAGGAAGGAAGGAAGGAAGGAAGGAAGGAAGGAAGGAAGGAAGGAAGAGAAAGAAGCAGAAGAGAAGAAGTAAGGAAAGATGAAAAGAAAAAAGGAGGAAGGAAGGAAAGGTAATAGAGCTCAAGGGAAAAAAAGGTTTGACTAAGAAATGTGGCAAACGCTACATGTTGCTTAATATTTGTCCAGCAGTTCCCATGTTGATGGATGAGGAAAATAGAATTGCCAAAAGAGGCGACATCCCGGTGCCTGGAGTGATAAGATCACAGGTCAAACCCCAGCGTCTGACTCCTGTGTGGGCAGCACAGTCCAGTGCTACTGTTGTCTTTTGGGTCCTCTGAGGCTCTGCAGTGGTACTCTCAACTGATACGAGGCATCCCTTGGGCGTGTTCTGTTTGCAGCATCTGCTACAGCTCAGCAGCAATATTTCGGATTCATTTGGACATTCCTGGCCTAGCTAATAGACAGACATTGTTTATGAACGAATTATTCTAAGGCCTTAGGTCCCCAGGTGGGGCTCATCTGCCAGTGACCTGCCCAGACTCCACACGCTCACCTGCTGAAGTTGACGGGATCCTAAATTACTTTTCTAGAAAACGGATGCTCCGTTTCTTCCTCAGTTTTCTCCCTAGAAAAAGACCTCACTGTAGAACAAAAAGCCACCTACTTGGAAGAGGATTTCTTTTCGTTCAAGAAATATAGCAATGTTAATAAGCCTAACCCGGAGTAAAAGTGAGCAGACGGGTAGACATAACACCCTGAAAACTCTGGTCCTTGAGCTACCGATGCCTGTTGCTGCCGTGAAGAAGGCACCGAGGGAGGCGAGGCTGCATTTGGCTCCTGACTTACCACCGTGGCGGTTTGAGGGTACGATGGGAAACATCCCAAATCCTGAGAAGATGCTCTTTCCAGATCCTCATTTCCCCCTTTCTCTACAGTTCCTATGTTTTCCCCCTTCCCACCCTGCCCCCTCCAGCACCAGATCAGATGGCTCTCACCCCAGAGGGCCACACCGCAGAGTGGGAAACAGGGCAAGCCACAGCTTTTGTGTCTTTGTTTCATAAAAGCCTACCCCTTGGGGGAAAGAGAGATTCTCTATTCACACCCTGAAGAAACAGGATGAAGAAGGCTCCCCCAAACTTCCCAAGTACTCTGGGTTTAGAGACGAGGGGAAGAGGCGGAGGCCTGGAGCCAGTCCCAGGAGCAGAGGGGGGCAGCGCCCCACATTAAGCAACCCACTAGGAAGGCTGCCAGCCTGGAGAGAGATGGCCACATTGTGTGCATTGACAGAAATATAAGCAGCTTCACAAAGATCCCGGGGCTCCCAGCATGACATGGGAACAGCAGAAGACCATTAAAACTAAGGACAGAAATGACAAGCTCTCAGCCTATCCCATCTTCGGAAAAGACAGAGAAGCCAGTGTCTCTGGGCCCCCAGCACTCTGCTCTGTGGAAGATGGCCAGAACTGGGGCAGAGCCCCAGGGAAGAAGTCAGACTATCCCAAGACAAACTAAAATTCCATTGTTTTATATGTTGACTTGTTTTTCCAGGGACCCAGTCTAGTAGGCAAATTATAGTAAGTGCTAGAGTTCAGCCGAAGAAAGCCAGAGGGCGAATCGCCACTTACAGACCCAAGTCCAGCGTGTAGAATTCCAGGCAGCTGCAGGAGGTGCAGGTGATCGGATTGGAGGAGTTTAGGGTCTTCCAGACGCAGAACAGAGACCGTGGATCTGAGAACAAACAAAACACAAAGAGGTCTCATGAGGTCCTGTACTACAGACAGGACTATCTGCTGTAGATCTCCATGAATCTTATGCAAAACGGGTATTTGTGTGGTGGTACCCCCAACAGTACGAACATAAGGGTGTGTGTGGAACAGCACGAGCAAGGACTCAGTGCTGAGCATGCGTGTACTAACTCAGAGTAAACGGCAATGAGGGGATAATGAATGACTAGAAATGAGCAGGTCACACTTAGGGGGTCCTGAGATCCTGACTCAGAAGTCTGAGCTGGCTACCATAAGTAACAGGGCACCCACAGAGAGTCTCACAATAGGCCGCGAAATGACGTTTCCCGCTCATAGTCTAAGGTTACCCGTAGGTGGCATGTTGTGTTATGACTGGCAGGGAGCCTGGGAGTAAGAAGAATAAACGGGAGGCCATTTCAGTGACGTAGGGAATGATGGGATGACGGTTTAGCTGTGAATGGAAAAGAAAAGTACAAATAGTGGGCCCGAACGCTCTGAAGAGTGGAACTGGCGTGGCCAGTTGGAGCTACCAGTTCCTCATTCTGTTTGGGGAATCTCTCAATCAGCCGATCTCTTCCAAAAGGGGATAGTTTGCTCATTCCAACGCCTGCCGCTTGTCACACATCAGGCGATGTAGTTCAGGTTGCTGTTTTAAACTATTGTTCACCTTAGCCTTGGCTGGGTTGGGAAAGACTCAGAGAAGTAAAAACAAATCTTTCACCGTTACAATGTTTTCTTATAATATTCTTCACGACTGCTGGCTCATGTCTTCTGACACTTGACGTGTGGTGACATGAAGCATGTGGGGGCACAATGGGGACAAAGGCTTCTAACTGTAGGAACAAAGTGTAAGAGCCTGAATCTACTAGTCCTGGGGAAGAAAGAAAGAACTGACAACAGAGCCAGCAAGGTTTGTGCAGAAACTACCCCTGGAATATAAAATATATTTAGGACCTGATCCTGCAAGCTGTCCTCTGACCTCCACTGTGGCAGATGCACACACATGCCAACACACATACACACGCGCACACGCGCAACACACACACACGCGCACACGACTGTAAAACGTCTGCAGTATATTTATTATAAAAATGCTAACCACCACAATAATAATAAAAGCAAAACATTCAAGGAGTTACTTCAGTAGCATGCAAAGGTTTTCAGTTGAAAGTTTGAGGTTCAAATCTTGACTTGAATGCTTACTAATGATGTAGTCTTTGGCAAGATACTAAACAGATTAGTCCCGAGGACTCCGGTGAAAATTAGGCGCAGGAAAACCTCTTGGCAGACGAAGTACCTGAAAGGCCGGAGGACTGGTTTCTGACCTCCACTGACCGCCTCGACTGACCACCCGTGTTCAGTAGCAATCAACACCGCTGTCTATAGTGGCTCTGTTGCTTGACATCCCTGCGCTTTCATTTCCTCTTTGTACACTGAAAGAAATGAGAGTGACTGCCTCATGGGGGCTATTTTAAGGATTTAATTGGTAGAGAGCAGGTAGCATTTAGTATAGTGGTTGGTGCATTTTAAACAGGCTGCACGGGCTTACTGTGATTACAGTGTTATTAATAATCTAAATCTCTCAACTTTGAGGGCAGAGACCAGCAAACTTGACCCACCGACTAATCACACCCCACAGTCAGCTTCTGTAGAACCTGAGAGCAAGGCCCTACTCTGCATTTTTAAATGGTTGGGACACAATCGAAGGAGTACTCACGCATGACACATGACCATTTGGTAAAAATGCCAAGTTTATTGTCCGTGATAAGGGTCTATTAGTGCTCACATAGTTTTGCTCATTTACACACACATCCACACACATATGTGTCCATGCCTGATGTGATGAGTCACAGAACTCAGAGGTAGCAACAAAAGCAGGTGCATAAAGCCCCCAAATATTTCCCATCTAGTCCTTTGAGGAGGGGGTCTTGTGACCCCAGTACAAAAGGTTTTCAGCAGCCCCATGACTTGCTCCACCATCATTTCCACAGGCGAGAAGAAAATCAAAATGATTTTTAAAAGTCTTGAACACGAGTGCACTTCAGGCTCTTGAAAGGGAAGGATTCTGGGTCTTCCCAAGTATTTGGGAATAGCTTTCAAAACACTGTCACCTTTTTTTGTGTGTGGGGGTGATGACAACGTACCTAACATCAGCTCTCATTCTAATGCACAGAGATAGGGGCACAGAGCGCTGTGCGGGTGCCAACCCAAACACACGCCCGCCCGCAAAGGCTGTCTCGAGTGGGGCTGCACGAAAACACAGCCAGAGAGGGAAGTGTATTTTCTATGGACGGGTGCCAAGCAGATCTTGGCTGTCATATCTTGTCAAGATACATAAACGCCAAGTAAAAAGTTCAGTCAATCATTGAGATTCTTTATCTATTTGATGACAAAACCCTAGCTATTCGGAAACACCTGGCTAATCGACTATTTCTTTGCTTTTTATCTGGATTTGGTGTTCCGTCTGTTTTGGTTCATGAAAGCAGCCAGATATTAACTACTAATATGAAAAAGAAAAAAAATCCTTTAGGCTCTCCTAGACAAACTTTCTGGTTCTGCTCCTTTCTTTTTAGTGTGTGAGTTTTCCCCGTCTTGTCACCTCTCACCGCCCTTCCTCGCCTCCTTCCCCTTAACTTGATTTTGGCCTCGACTATTTCTTCCACCATAACCTTTCCTGTCCGAACTTTCCAAGAGTATCATCATCTCCTCAATCCCATCAAGAAGAAAATGGTTTGTTTTCTAATATTTGAAACTCTCAACTAAAATCCAGCGTTCAGCCCTCCAGTGGCAAGAACCACTGCTTCCATCCTAGGGGGCAGTTTCATGTAAAGTTCTGTGTCAGAATTGCAGGGAAAGGTCACAGAGAAACAGCTTTTGGTACATCTATCCATGATTTTCCTATTGCTTTCAACTGAGTTTTAACAGGCGGCTCAGTGTTAGAATTGCATATAAAGTCCCTATGACAGAACACAGGTGTCTCTGAAGCACTTCTTCTGTGACTCGGGCTCTTTCTGTAGCTATGGTTATGGTCCACACTGGTCCACAGGCTTCTGTCGTAGTAACATAATCCTTGCCAAGACAAACGTAGGCCTCTCTCCCTGCTCCCCTAAATTTTTGATGGATGCTTTGCCTTTATGAAGTCTTGCTGGGCACTCAGCGGTTAGCGCATGGGGCTCTTGTCAAAATCTCTTTTGCAAATTCCCAGGGAGCGGCTTTCCTTTCCAAACATCGCTGTGAGGTTAGCTGGAGACACAGATCCTATAAACAGGAACAGCAGCTGCAAAACTGTGAATTTTATTGTCTGTAGCTCTAAGTAGCTGACTGCATATTTCTTTTTTAAAGGAAGAGCTTCTGAAAGAGAAGGGAGATTCTCTAGTTTTTAAGTAATTGCTGGGTGCTAGGTGGAGAACAGTGAGCTGTGTATTGTACAGATCTCTTGCTCTTTTACTTAAAGATCACTATCAAATATCATTTTCTGGAAAGGCATTGTATTTGATGTGGAAAAATACTTGGGTTCTAGATTGATCAGAGTTCATTCAGTACCTGCTAGATCTTAAAAATAGTAAATAGAAAAAAGTCTCAGAAAAGCCTAAGATGCGATGAGGAAATAGCAACCACCACAGCCAAATGACAGATAAACCAAGAGCACATCATTCATCATTACAAATAACACTTCAAAAAGGGTTGGGGGCTGTCACATTTCCTTAATATTTTAGGAAATACTGGTTTATGTTCTCAGTGGTAAAATGTTATGGTATAGATATAAAGTATCCCTCTAAAAGATCTATGTATTGAGGGCTAAGCCCCCAGCTGGTAGATCTCATGGTTAGAAAGTAATGAGATTGAAGAGGCTTTAATTTAATCATTGGGTAAATCCCTAGGCGGTGGCGGCTGAGGGCGTCGTTGAGAGGTGATGGGAGGTACGAAGAGGGGCCTCATGGGAGGAAGCAGGTCACTGTGGCATACCTTTGAAGGTGTCTTGCCCCTGGCCCTTTGCTTTCTGGTTGTCATCCCCTGAGCGGTATTCCTCTGTTGTGGCTCTCATCCACCATCCTTTCCACTTGCTAGGGACCAGCAATGGAGCCAGCTGACGGGCAGGCAGGGCCCGAAAACCTCTGAAACAAACCAAGCCAAATACAATTCTCCTTCTTTACACTCCTTATCCCAGGTTTTCCCCCACAGCAGTGAAAAATCTAAAGGAAACTGAGACCAAATCTAGGACCCCGAACATAGGCAAACACTCTAAATACTGAGCTGTAAATACTCTAAGACCTGGAAGTGGCTTCTAAGTAGATGAAGACTAATTTTCAACAAGGACCTTACAGCCTTTATACACATGTGCTCAGGTCTGTGACATTTCTACGTCTCTCATCTGTGTTGAGGGAAAAAATGAGGATAAAGAAGTGGAGCCAAGATCGTTGAAGTTCTTAACACCAGAGTGTCTGTTCGTTCATCCCTGACTCTCAGGAGGGAAATGGACTGACGAGATCACACTCCTTTCCTTTCTGCTGTGCAACAGACCCTCCCTTCCTCAGTTGCCTCACCAGGAGGCCTCAGAAGCAATTCTCTTCCTTTCTGAAACTTCCACCATAACAGAAATACCTACAAGTTCATTTTTCCCCCCAGCAACATGCAAAGCCCTACACATCTCAGAAGACTCCATTAAGCTTCCTACTCCCCTCAGAGAAGCCCAGAAGTTTCCCTGGAAGACCGACAAAGTCGTGTTATCCAGTCCACTTCTCCAGAAGGCCTCAGTCTCTGGCCTGTGCCAACCATGTCTTTCTACGCCATTCTCACTCGCCTTTGCTGGGTAATCACACAGACCCCAGCTCGCCTTGCCACAGGGCTATCTGGAGAAAGCCTTCCACCAGGTCTACACAGTTCACTCCGGTCAGTTAGGTCCAACCCTTCCCTGACCTCCCAAAGGGGGCAACAGAGTGACTCTGTTAAGAGTCACCGCCCTAGTCTCTCAAGAAGCCTTGAACCTGGGATTGTCATGAGATGCAAGAGTTATCCTATATTTGGGGGTAATGACTTGAAGATGCCAAGCTATTGACTGAAGGAAGGATAACAAGCCAAAGGATGCAAAGGAAACTCCCACTGTAAGAGCTTCCACAAAGGGAATGGCCCTGCCCCACAGCATTTTAATTTTGTTCAAGGAGACCCTTGGTGAATTTTTGACCTAACAGTAGGAGAAAACCTCGGCTGTCTTTACAAAAAGAAAAGGAAATTCACAGTGTGTATGTCTGTGTGTATGTCTGCGTATGTGTGTGGTGTGTATGATAGTGGCATACACGGAATAAGTAGGTATTAATAGCAGCATTAGCTATACAGTGGCAGTAATGCTGGAATTTGACCTTGTATGTGATAGATCAGTGACCCTGATTGATAAGAGCCAAAATTTATCAAATATTTCATAAAGGCTACTAATGTGCCCCACATGCAAATGTTCTCTATCTGTAAACTCGGAATCATTCTAAAGTAGTTGCCTCTACCATTCAGCCAAAGTCTTCAAAGGAGAAGTCCTAGCCACAGAGCAATTACCAAAACTCAAGGGCCATTCACCGATAACATACTGCTGACAAAGTTCCAAATTTATGTGACTGAAGAAGTCAGCCTAGTGCCATCAGTGCTGTAAAGAAACAAATAAATACCCAGAAATATTTAAATTTATGGTGTGAAAGCAGAAGACAATCTCTATATGATAGAATAGAGGAAAATCGAAGAGACTAATTGGTACCAAAAATAGACCTTAAAGGATTTACAGACCCAATTAGCAAATTGGATCTTGGTTGGCAGTTCTGTTTCTAGTATAACGAGGTATTTATTTAACCACCTTCAAAGATCTTTGCACTTAAAAAACAGTAATTTTCTTTAAATTACTAATGACCCTTCAAAGAAATAAAAGGACAATCTCTACCTTTCTTCAGCTGCTGGTGGGACCATCTCACTATTTGGCTAACCACAAATAAATCCTAGTGCCAACCCCTTAAACCTGTGGGCATCCTTTTGCCCACTGTCCCATGTGCTTGCAGTGTAATCAGAGGTAGGGTTTCTGTTGTAAGAAACCGCCTCTGTGAGAACGGTACAGTGAGGTACCACAGCAAACACAGGCGTTGCCTGGGTTTGGGGTGGTGGGAGTGGGAAGGTTAGTCTGAGATCAAGGCTTCTTGGAAGAAGTATAAGAAATCTAAGCCAATTATTGTGGGATATTTGTACACTGTGCAATAATGTATTGCTGTGATTGATGTAATAAAAAGCTGAACAGCCAATGGCTAGGCAGGAGATACAGGCGGGACTTCAGGGCAGACAGGAAGTTGGAAACGAATCTAGGCATGCAGGAGACACCAGAGGAGAAGGAGAAGAATTGGGAGGTACAAGATGGAAGAGAGTTAAAAAGTCATGATATAAAACATAGATGAATATAAATGGGTATATTTAAGTTGTAAGAGCTAATGGGACAAGCCTAAGCTATAGGACAAACTTTCATAATTAATGTTAAGTCTCCATGTCGTTTCTTTGTGAGCTGGCAGACAAAAGAAAAATCTGTCTACAGTCAATGGGAGGAGGGTCCTGGGAATTGCTGGAAGGAGGCAGGGAAGGCTGAGAAGCAGGAGGAATAGCAAGATGGAGAACCCTGAAAACTACCTTCCACCTCTACTCTTCATTGCATTTACAATGTGGAGGACTGTATTGTATTCTTGGATGAGCTATGCATGTTGATGCATATGGGGACAGTTTGCCTCTGTGTGGCTGGTGTTTCAGTCTCCTAGTTGCTTCTATTTTGTTTCTTCTTTTCGTCATTGATATTTAAATTCTTTCAATTCCTGTTTCTCTTTTGCTATGGCAACACTGCTGCTTCTCATCACGACGAGTGGTAAATAGTTTTGCTACTCTCTTCCTTACCTATACATGTGAGAAACACCGTGGGGCAGCATGCTAAGAAATGGACAGAGTGTACCTGGAATATCCCAGGGTTCCGGAGCGAGGGCTCCTAAGTGAATAGGGAGCCAGGGGACCCAAAGAAGTCCGTAGCTTCTTCTGTTCTTTTCTTGTGTGAAGGAAACTTGGGCTCTAAATACAGGCAGAACAGCCTGCCCACATGGGACTTCATGAAAGCAAGAGGCAGTCTCTTGTGGTTTTCTACTGCGTGGATACCGAAGTGCAGTTTTGGTATCATGAAAAGATTGGTGAGAAATCAGAGTTCTTCAGCTCCAGCTGCTACTTCTGAACTGGGAAATTCCATAACTGGGGAACTAGAGCTGCACTGTTTTGTTTTTTTAACGTGTCACTGTCAGGTGGTTCTCATGTATAACCTGAGTAAGGTTAGAGAAGCCACAGTCTGGTTCTAACACGAGTCACATAACAAAGGATGAGAACTGACAGTTCTTATTACTCGATCAAGCCACTTGCTGCATTTGAGTAAACAGACCCCTGTGAACATCCTCGTGATAAAAACGTGTTGGTCCTATTTCATGAATGGCACCTGATCCCCAGTTAGTACCTTGGCTGTCGGGAAACGAAGCTGCCAGGACTGAACCTGATCAAGAAACCCAGGCTGTGACAATCCAGATGCTAAAGTCAGGTTTATGGTTGCAATTAAATTGATATGTGAGCTTCATTGGTGAAGTTTGGAAATCATGTCACCGAAGTTTATAAATATTTCATGATCAATTGTGCAGCCACAGCTGCAGTTTCCAAACGGTAGAGCTTGGAAGGAAAGTTGCCCTCGTTTGTTTTCAGAATTCTGTTGGCCTAACTGAACCCAGGCTGTGTGTATGTGATTGTGACGACGACAGAGTGGCCTTCTTTGACACAGTACAGAAATGTAACCCTAATTGATTTATTTCAGCTTGGTTTCTTTTCTTTGTTCATTGAATTCTGTGCAGGAGCTCCAATTGTGTGTGTGTGTGTGTGTGTGTGTGTGTGTGTGTGTGTGTGTACATGCATGTGTGCACAAACACATTTGGGTAAATTTGTGCCCAGGGCTCATGTGATGTTAAGACAACCTCAGGTGTCCATCCTCCCAACCTTGACAGAGTCGTGGTCTCTTCTCCTTGGTGTCTTGTTGTTCACCACTGTGAAGGGCGGCTGACTTGTGATCTTCTGGGGGGGATCCCCTATCTCCACCTCCCTTCTTGCTGTATGAACCCTGGGATTAAAGTCCTACACTTACCATGCCCAGATCTTTATGGGTTCTGAAGACTCGACTCAACTCCTCACATTTGCTTGGCAAGGACTTTATCCATTGAGCCATCTGCATGTTCCCAGAATTTTTTTAATGGCCTAAAAATGTTAATTGTTTTATACAGAGTTGAGTGGTAAGTTAATACTCCCACTCTGGGCTCATTAATAAAATGTGATCATCCATTTTTTTCTCTTAAAATTGTTGCATGACATATATTTACTTGTCCTAATTAAAGGGAGCTAAAAATAATCATTGTTTTAAGAATTTGGGGGCATGCCTAGCGCTTTCTTGGAGATCAGCAAAACTGGATCTGCGAACTAGTTTTCTAAGAATATTATAACTCGGTAGGGACAACCTTGAATGTTAGGTGAGACCGAGAATCGAGGTTTTTTTTTTTTTTTTTTTTTTTTTTTCGGGTCTCTGCTATGAGTCTTTTGCATTACAAACCTGGTCCCACCCATATTTCTTCTCAAAGACCTTGGCGGGGGAAACCCCAGCTGACCCAGTTTGCCCCCTGTTGCTGTGATAAAACGCTGGAAGCAACATGGAGCAAGGAAGGGCTTTCCTGGCTTATTGGTTCCAGTCCGTTATTTAGGGGAGCAAGGCGGGACTTCAGGGCGGGAACTGCAGCAGGGACTACTGGGGAAATCTATTTCCTGGCTTGCTTCCAGGCTCACGTTCAGTTACCTGCCCAGGGATGGTACCACCCGTAGTAGGCTAGGCCCTCATCCATTGATCAACATTCAAAAACAATAAAGGCCCCAGACACGCCCACAGGCCATCTAATGGGGACAATTATTCAACTTACATTCCCTCTTTCTAGGTGTGTCAGGTTGACAACAAAACCAACCCAGACCTACACTAATGAATGAATGTTTATAAACTCATTTCATTTTTTATACAGCCGTTCCTTAAAATTTTATGCGCACCCACTGGAGAGTCTCGTTATATTTGCAGAATCCATTCATCATTTAACAACCATTTTACCTCTTGTTTTCGCGATTTTTCTACTTTATTTCCTGCGTCTACCCACTCCGTGCTGGAGCAGGCATCCCAGTGCATTTCATGTGTATGCTTTTGTTTATGTTCTTACAAAATGCATATTACGGTTCTGATTGCATATATTTTTATGTACGTGATAGTGTGTTATATATCTAATTTTCTTTCGTGTAGCTTACATTTAACACTATATCTTTGGATATAAACTTATTATTATGTTCACTATCAATCCCTTTGTTTCTTTGATTTTTTTCTTGAGACAAAGATCTCACTGTGTAGCTCTTGATATCCTGGAATGTGATATGTAGACCAGGATAGCCTTGAACTCACAGAGCTCCTCTGGCCTCTGCTTCCCCAGTGCTGTCTTAAAGAATGTGCCACCAAACCTGGCAGGCTTTGCTAACTCTTGTGTAATTTCTAATGCCCCTTATTCGATTAACAATAAAGGGTGAGGACCTTCGGCTATAGTGTGGTCATACAGCACGAGACTAGTACATACCAGGCCCGGGGTTTGATTGCCAAAGCTACAAACAAATGAGAACAGCAAACCCCCACTATAAAAACAAAAACAGAATAAAAGACCAGACAAAAAGTTATCATTGTTTCTACAGAGTTCATTTTGTTTGTTTGGGTTTTGGTTTATCAAGACAGCATTTCTCTGCCTAGCCCGTGCTGTCCTGAAACTTGCTTTGTAGGCCAGGCTAACCTCAAACTCAGAGATCTACCTACTTCTGCCTCCCAAGTGCTGATTAAAGGCATGGGGCTACCACTCCCCAGACATCTACAGTTCTGTTTTGTAAAAGGAGCTGTGGGCCACTTCCCGCAGCCGGGCTCCCAGCCGCCTGGTTAGCTAGCTGATACCCCGAAATAACAACACACAAATTGTATTCATTTAAACACTGCCTGTCCCATTACTGTTTCAGTTGAAGGGTGGATATATGATAAATAAGCACACAGAGTACACTAAGTTCTCTTCACTCATCTGAGGGGGGGTGACAGGCATCTATTGAATGGTTCTCCTATGTTTCAGATGTTAAGCACTGAGAAGAAAATAGGTAAGATGATAGAAGAAGCAAGCCTACATTGCTTATCTAAGGCTTTTAGATCAGACAAGATTTAAGGTTTACAGATTGAAGGTCAGCAAATTCCTGGATGGTTTAATTCTACAAGGTGGTATATGTTGCAATCTGTGTCTTTATTCTGGGCACAGTTTGAACTGTGAGTTAGAAGGGAGCAAGAGCAGATTGTAAGAAACCAGCTAGGAGGCTGTTGCAATAGAACAATGAAAGCAGGGGTGGTGGCAGTCAAACAGAAGAGAAAATAATGAGACAGATTTTGAAGACCGAACATGGCGGCTTTGCTAATAGATTCCTAGGGGACAAGGCATTGAGAAGAATCTCATGGTCCTTAACACAGAAAGAAGACTGGATGTGAGCTGTGTTTGAGTCATGTTGCCTAAACAGGTAGCGTCAGGTAGGAACTAAGCCTCGGGTTCTAATTCTCAGGGAAGTGCTGAGGAACGGAAGCCACATTCAGGAATCATCACACACAATGGACTTCAAAATCACTCTGTTCAGAAGGCTTCCTCCGTGTTAGGAGGAAAGGAACCCAACTCCTTGAAAAGCAATTTGTCTGAAAGTTGGTGTTAAAGAAATGATGCCTGTGAACAAAACCTTTATATAATTTAGAAAGGAATCAGATTGTACATTGTCTTAAGGCAAATTTGGGTGGAAAAAAGGCTGTCTGGTCGATGGAAATCACTTATTTTTTTGTCTGGGATAAGACCATGACAGGCTTTGGCAGGAAGTCAACAAACAGTGCTGTTTTTTACTGGGTTTAATGAAAAGCTGAAACTTCACCTCCTTGTTCAATGTAAGAAGGTATATAGAACAGCAAACAGATTCTTCATGATAAATACAATTCAGAAATATTAAAAGATGGAGGGAACATAATCAAAGAAAGAAAACCATTTAGAATTCAGTGAGTCCTCAAGAACATTGATGCAAAAATACTCAATAAAATACTGGCAAACCGAATCAAAGAATATATCAGAACCATCATCTACCCTGATCAAATCTGCTTCATCCCAGAGATGCAGGGATGGTTCAACATACAAAAATCTGTCAATGTAATCCACCATATAACACCATATAAACAAACTGAAAAATAAAAACCACACGATCATCTCATTAGATGTTGAAAAAGCTTTCAACAGAATACAACATCCCTTCCCTTCATGATAAAGGTCTTGGAGAGAGCAGGGATACAAAGGAACATACCTAAACCTAATAAAGGCAATATACAGCAAGCCAACAGCCAACATCAAACTAAACAGAGAGAAACTCACAGCGATCCCACTGAAATCAGGACCAAGACAAGGTTGTCCACTCTCTCCATATCTATTCAATATAGTTCTTGAGGTCCTGACTAGAGCAATAAGACAACAAAAGCAGATCAAGGGGATACAGGTTGGAAAAGAAGTCAAACTCTCACTATTTGCTGATGATATGATAGTTTGCATGAATGACCCCAAAAATTCTACCAAGGAACTTCTACAACTCATAAACATTTTCAGCAATGTAGCAGGATACAAGATTAACTCAAAAAATCAGTAGCCCTCCTTTACACAGATGAAATCAGAGAAACATCACCCTTCACAATAGCCACAAATAACATAAAATATCTCAGAGTAACTCTAATCAAACAATTGGAAGACTTGTATGATAAGGTCTTTAAACCTCTGAAGAAAGAAATTGAAGAAGACACCAGAAAGTGGAAAGATCTCCCATGCTCTTGGGTAGGTAGAATTAACTTAGTAAAAATGGCAATCTTACCAAAAGCAATCTATAGATTCAATGCAATGCCCATTAAAATCCCAGCAAAATTCTTCACAGACTTCAAAAGAATGCTATTCAACTTTATATGAAAAAGCAAAAATCCCAGGATAGCCAAAACAATCCTGTACAATAAAGGACCTTCTGGAGGCATCACAATCCCTTACTTTAAACTCTACAACAGAGCTATAGTACTGAAAACAGCCTGGTATTGGCATAAAAACAGACAGGAGGAACAATGGAACCAAATCACAGACTCGGATTTTGACAAAGAAGCAAAAATTATAAAATGGATAAAAGAAAGCATATTTAACTAATGTTTTGGCATAACTGGGTATCAACATGTAGAAGAATGAAAATATATCCATATGTATCACTATGCACAAAACTCAAGTCCAATGGATCAAAGGCCTCAACATAAAGCCAGCCACACTAAACCTCAAAGAAGAGAAAGTAGAAAGTACACTTGAATGCATTGGCACAGGAGACCACTTCCTAAATATAACCTCAGCAGCACAGACACTGAGAGAAACAATTAATAAATGAGGCCTCCTGATACTGAAAATCTTCTGTAAAGCAAAGGACACAGTCAATAAGACAAAATGACAGCCTACAGAATGGGAAAAGATCTTCACCAACCCCACAAAGGACAGAGGACTGATCTCCAAAATATACAAAGAACTCAAGAAATTGGTCATCAAAAGAACAACTGATCCAATTTAAAAAAAAAAAAAAATGGAGTACAGACCTAAACATAGAACTCTCAACAGAGGAATCTAAAATAGCTGAAAGATACTTAAGGAAATGCTCAACATCCTTAGTCATCAGAGAAATGCAAATCAAAACAACTCTGAGATTCCATCTTACACCTACCTGTAAGAATGGCCAAGATTAAAAACACTGATGGCAACTTATGCTGGAGATGTTGTGGGGTAAAGGGAAGACTCTTGCATTGCTGATGGACGTGCAAGCTGGTATAGCTCTTTAGATATCAATATGACGATTTGTCAGAATATTAGGAAACAACCTTCCTCAAGACCCAGCAATACCATTTTTGGGTGTATACCCAAAGGATGCTCAATCATACCAAAGGACATGTGCTCAACTATGTTCATAGCAGCATTATTTGTCATAGCCAGAACCTGGAAACAACCTAAGTGTTCCTTGACTGGAGAATGGATAAAGAAAATGTGGAACATTTACATAATGGAGAGCAGAGAAAAATAATGACATGTTGAAATTTTCAGGCAAATGGATGGAGCTAGAAAACATCATATTGAATGAGGTAGCCCAGACCCAAAGAAACAAATATAATATCTACTTACTCATTAGTGGCTTTTAGACGTAAAGCAAAGAAAATCATTCTACAAATCACAATCCCAAAGAACCTAGATAACAAAGAGGACCCTAAGAGAGGCATACATGGATCTAATCTACATGGGAAGTAGAAGTCGACAAGATCTCCTGAGTAAACTGGGAGAATGGGAACCATGGGAGAGGGTTGAAGGAAAGGGGAGAGAAAGGAAGCGGAGCAGAGAAAAATGTATAGCTCAATAACATCAATAATAAAAGGGAAATTTAAAAAAAGAATTCAATAAGTCATGGGGGACTTCCCTCTGGGTTCAAGTCCTGTGTTGATGCTTTTGTTTAGGTTTGGCGAGAAGGAACATGCAAATGGAGCAATACATTCTCATAGGTAAGAGATGAGTGGAAATACATCTAAATCTACTGTATCTACTTTCAAAACCTCGGCTAACGTGTGCACATGTTTAGTCACTTATTATAGTGCTGACATGGTAATATCAATGTCTCTACACTTTCTGAAATGATGTCCTACATGCGACACATTTCCTGATTGCATACTCTTTTAGTTTTCAGATCCGTACGTCCTGAAGGCGGTGGTTCACAACCCCAACACTGACTTGGGGTACCAACACTGTAGGCAGAGTAGCTTGGAAGAGGTAATCTTTCCCAATAGGGTTAGACTTTTAACCCCAAGTTTATAGAATGGTGGATATGGTACCTCACAACTGGCTATAAATTCAGATCCAGGGAATCCAACATCTTCTGGCCTCTCAAGCACAGGGGCACAGGCATACAAGTAGGCAAGACACCCACATATATGAAATAATAAAATAAAAACATTTAATTGATGTTATTAACCTGCATGGAGGAGATGGTATACTAGTTGCAAGCAATCCTGGCTTGGGAACTACAAGGATTAACAGTGACTGTCAACTTGACAGGGTCAACAATCACCTAGGAGATAAGCCTCTGTCTGGGAGGGATTATCTAGATTAGATTAACGGATGTGGATTGTGAAAAACCACTGGGATTGCGGGCAGCACCTTTCAGTGACTAGAGCTTGTGAACTGAGCATAAAGGAAAAGGTGAACTGGGTACTAACATTCACCTCTCTGCTTCCCAACTATAGACGCTATGACCACTGCCTCAGCTGCTGCTACCTACCTCGAGGTCTCCTCCATGACAGACTGTACCCACGAGCTATAAACCTAATTAAACGTTCTCCCGTAGGTTGCTCTCCTCAGGGTGTTTTGCTGCAGTCACAGGTAACAGGACAGATAAGTAATCCAGAGACTACACACTGAGTGCCAGCCTGCTGTTGACATGGTGAGGGGTCTTGGGAGGAGTTCCTAAACTTGTTTCTCATCTGTAAAGTCCTGCTACATCGTCAAGAAACTGACCTACTTCTACAAACCCTTGATCTGATTAGTTGGATACCAAATAATATTAACATATCTCAAACTGACTTAAGCAAGAGGGTAGACTTACTGATTTAACAGCTGAAAACTATCAACAACCTACTCGACAGCATCTTCTGAAAAACAGAAAAAGGGGCTTCCAAGTAAGCAGACATCTTGGTTAACCTTTATTTGGAGAAACAAAAACCAAAACCAAGATCTTGAAACCAAAAAAGAATCAAACCTTCTGGACTGAGGGAGCCTTGCTCTCAGATTAGATCTCAAACAGAATAAATAGACTCTACTTAGCTTTTTGACTGGCAACCGTTGGTTATCAATCCCAAGTTATTCAACTCCTCCTAGTGATTCTGAGTCCTAGATAGACAGGAATCAAATCCAGCTAAATCTACAGCCCCCAGCACTGTCATAGGACTTATTGTGTCCACCAGCTTCGCTTTTCTGTGGTTAGATCCATGCTGCACGTGTGAAAATATCTGCATGTGTGGGGGTTGGGAATGTGGGGATGGGGGAGTAGGCAGAAATGAGTAAGAGAGAGAAGGCTGCGGTGTGTGTGTGTGTGTGTGTGTGTGTGTGTGTGTACAAGCAGAGAGAATAAGAGATGTAGAAAGGAACAGGTAGAGAGATCAATTTGCCGGTGACTATGTGACAAGGGTCAGTTTATATGTCAAAGCAGAAGTGCTCACATGCTGTTCCCGTAGAAAAGGAATGGAAGCTGAGCCCTTTCCTGTGCTGTCTTGGTTTCCTTACCAGGAAGACTCAGAAGTTCTGAGGAACATTCTTCTGAAATCTTTACATCAACCAAAGTCTTGCAACAATGCTAGCCAAAACTGACAATGCAGGGATGAAAGTGGTGTATTTATGGGCACCTGGTGGCATCACTGCTGGGCACAGTGCTGTGGAAAGCTATTGCTCAATTGCAGCGTGAATAATAAAAACCCAGAGATAGATACTTGGGTTCACGTTGAGGATCAGAGAAGCAGTCAACCACTAGAAAAACCTTTGACCTCTACCAAATCTTCAGACCAAAAGGGCGAGATCCTGTCTTCATGAATCCTCAGACTCCACGTGCCACTGGGTTTCTGTCTTTCCCCATTTACATTCCTCTCTCTGCCCAGCCATATTGCTCCTGTCTCCACCTCCCTAGTGCTGGGATGAAAGGTGTGTGACTCCCAAACCCTGGGATTAAAGGTGTGAACCACCACCTTGTATCTGTTTCTGGATCAATCTTGTGTGTCTCAGGGTAGCCTTGAACTCACAGAGATCCACCTGCCTCTGTCACCTGAGTCCTGGGATTAAAGGTGTGTGCCACCACTCCCTGGCCTATATGGTTGACTAGTGTGACTGCTTTGCCCTCTGATATTCAGGCAAGCTTTATTTATTAAAGCACAAATAATCTATCACTATAATAAACTTTGATCAGTAGCCATAAAATATGCTTATATTTGATGACTCAGTTATCCCCCCACAAGAAGTTACTGCAGGGGAATAACTCAAATTTAAAAACTGATGTCTGTAAAAAATGTTTATTCATCATTATCTGTGCTAACAAGTTGGACATGGTCTAGCCGCCAACAAGGGAATAAATAAGTAAATTATAGCACAACAATTGAATGAAATATTGAGCACTCGTTAAAGGGCAATTATGAAGAGCATATAACAAGCATGCTAAGTGGGAACTGCTGTCTACAAAAGCGTATACGCCCTTTGCTAACACAGAATGTGTAAGTACCAGACCCAGCAGGCTCCAGGGATGGATCTGAGTGGAGGTGCCAAAGGAAAGGAGAAATGACAGAGGATGCACAGAAATGTTGGGGTCCAGTTGTCTGAGATATCTGATGGAGAAACCACAGCACCCAGGAGCTCACCACAGTGATATATACAATTAAACAGGGAGGTGGGGTCATTCCATATAGCTGAACACGCAGGTAGCGTTGTTACATCCAATAAACATGGAGACACGGTTTATGATATACAGTTGGGTCAAGGAGAGAGATTCAGCTTATCTTGGTAGGCGCAGCCTCTGTGGGGGAGCAGTCTGGAGACTGTAAGCATCCCAGGGTCCAAAGCTATTGTGGACATTTTCTGCACACACTGCTAACATTACATCCACACATGGAAGGGAAGGCATTACCAATTTTCTCTGGGGCTGGGGCTAGGATCCACACATGGTCACGTCGGCGTCGACAACACACGTTCACTCAGGAATAAAGCTGCTTCAGGACCTCCTCTGATCCCCATATGTAAGAATATAGCTAAACCTCTAAAAGCAATACCTAAGAATAACAGTCGTAAGGTTGGAGGGAGACTATAACAGGGAAGTGCTTTCACGTTCGATTTCTTACAACATTGGCATAATAGTGGATTCTAACAAATGTTTGTTAACGAAAAATGTCTCTGGTTAAAGAAAGATTATCTCAGCTTCTTCATAGGGAGTGTTTCGAATGTCTAAAATGTTTAGGAAGCGCCCACTATGCACTGAAGAAGCAGTACATTCCGGCTGTTGATACTGAGATCACACAGAGCACATATCACATAGAGAATGACTTTTTCACTGAAGCCTTTTCTAGTAGAAAGAGAAAGTGAGCGCTCCTTGCCATAAACCTCCCTATCAAGTCTCACTCCCTTACTCTACTGGTGTGACCTCCAGGGATTCCTGCTAGATGCGTGGTATTTCTAGGGAGTTTATGGCAAGATTTACTGTCTGGCCTCAGACCCAAAGGGCAGTCTTCTTGGAAAGTTTTACTGGGAGGACCAGAAAACACTGCAGATGTTTGTCAGTGCCTTGATTCATGTTGCCCAGTCAGGAGTGGGTGGTGTGGGGAAGGGTGGTTTTAGAGGAAGCGGGAAGAGAAAATAGACTTTTAAAAGTCATACACATCAGTAATACATGAATACATCCCCTTTCTACAATTTGAGAAAATGACAGCTATCATTTCAGCTCAGCCTAAAATCCTCGGTGACACATATATTAGCCTGTTCAAGCCACCATAACAAAATTCCACAGACCAAGTGCCTAAATCAACAGAAACGTATTTTCTCACACTTCTGTAGATTGGAAAGTGTAAGGTTGGGGTTCTCATGGGGTTTGGTTTCTAGTGAAGGCTCCTGTTTGGGTTCACAGCCAACCAGATGCCTTCTTATTTTGTCCTCAGGAGTCTGTCCCTTGGTACACATTGTGGAACAAGGAATCCAGAGAGAGAGAGAGACAGAGAGAGACAGAGAGACAGAGAGACAGAGAGAGAGAGATCCATTATATAGAGGCAATAATCCCATCGAATCTGTCTCCACCTGTACCCTTCTGGCCTCACTAACCCGAATATCTCCTTACTCGGAATGCAGCCATTTTTGCATTAAGGCTTGTGATGTCATATTGTTCTGGAAAGATGAGAACAAATGTCTATTTACCCAGAAAGGGAGCCATGGGCAGACCACAGAATACCACCAAAGTCCAGCTTAGCGAGCCAATGAGTTTAGCAGGGTCACTCGCAGAAGCATGCAATGGTGATAGGCTAGTCACAGGAACAGAAATGACTCAAAAACAACTGTATCCCCACAATATCACTCCAGCATGGGTGACAGCTCACAAAAACTGGAAACCTGGATGGAGCACACGGCCCAGTCTGCAGGTAGCTCAGTTGGTTGAAGCCTCTTCTAGGCAGCCTGGGCTGTGTGTGGGTGTGTGTCATTGTCCTCACTGCTTATGTATGCTTATGTATGCTTGAGGAGGAGGGGGTCCTGGTATTTCTGGTCAGTTGTATGGACTTGTGAAACTCTGGGTTGTTTGCTTCCTCAGCATTAACAAGCCTGACCTTAGAACATCATGGATAATACCAAATTTCCCTGCAGAATGTACATCATTCTACGGAGGAAGAAACTGCTATACAATAAATCTGCACAGATGTATTTGGGAGGTCCCAAATATTTAGTTCATGAGAACACCCTTTCCAATTATGACTTCTATTACCATTAAGTGAAGATTTTTCCCCAAAATGAAAAAAATATATTCATAGATTTTATGAAATTATTTTTGCTCTGAGTTTTCAAAAATCTTCCAGTGCATAGACTTTAACACACATACACAGACACACAAATACATATATACATGTATACAAACACCTACATATACACACATATATTCATACACACATATATGTACACACATATATACACATATATACATATATGTATACACATACACACAACACAATATATTAATACACATATATGTGTGTACACACATATATATTTGTATACCCCCACACATATATGCACACACATGTGTGTGTATGTGCACACACATACGCACATAATGTCTTGGCAAGTTTTCACAGCAGCACATAGATACTGACTTTAAAAAATTTTAATATTATGTTTATACTCTTTGAAATGCCTCTTTAAATTTTAACTTTGCATATTAGTCTAAAAGATGATTGCCACACTGAATTAAATATTTTTATTTATTTCTTACTTATTTGTTTGCTTGTTTGGTTATTATTAGGTTTTTCAAGACAGGGTTTTTCTGTAGCTTTGGGGCCTGTCCTAGAACTAGCTCTTGTAGATCAGGCTGGCCTTAAATTCACAGAGATCCACTTGTCTCTGCCTCCTGAGTGCTGGGATTAAAGGCGTGTGCCACCACTGCCCGGATGAATTAACTATTTTAAATAATTGACATCATATTACTGAGCATCCAGCTGTAAACTCTTTCAGTTGCAAACAACTAGACAACGAAAGGCTTCATTTATGCCTCTTGGTGTAAAATCTGATTGTTTCTCAAAGTGAGATCATAAGCCGGGTGGTGGTGGCGCACGCCTTTAATCCCAGCACTTGGGAGGCAGAGGCAGGCGGATCTCTGTGAGTTCGAGACCAGCCTGGTCTACAAGAGCTAGTTCCAGGACAGGCTCCAAAGCCACAGAGAAACCCTGTCTTGAAAAACCAAAGAAAAAACAAACAATCAAAGTGAGATCATAAAACATATGCACTAACAATTTTAATAACTATTGCTCCATTGCTGCCCAAAATGGCTGTACCTACTCAGGGCCTTGCTAGGGCCCTCCTTCATCATCCTTGCTAACACTGATATTATCAAACCTGAGCATTCTTTGCCTATTTGATGAATACAAAAACGAAAGTTATCTTACTGCTTTAACCTGTATTTTTCTGAGTGATGTTGCAGTCCTGCATGGTCTGGGCTAGGCACTGGCCAACAGCATTCCTAAGCACTGCCTCTTTATGTCATCTGCTCATCTTATTCCTAGCATTAAAAGAAAAAAAAAGTATCCAGTCTCTACGACTTGCTACATTTTAAACCTTTGTTAACTGGGTCCTAAATACATCCTCCCAATCTGCCTCCAGCCTTCGTATTACAATTACAGCATTTTTTGACATAGACAGTGTTAATTTTGGAAATAACCAAATTTTCTGATATTTTTTCCTCCTATAATTTTTGCCCTCCATGTCTTAAGAAGGTCGCTTCTGTCCCAAGGTTGAAACTGTCTCCCCTAGCACACTTAGGCATCACATTCTGTTTCTGTTTTAGATATGCCACCAACCTGGGATGGTTTGGAGAGTA
>NW_026067946.1:7677415-7711011 GCF_014885135.2 Alexandromys fortis
CCCAGCAACCACATGGTGGCTCACAACCATCTGTAATGAGGTCTGGTGCCCTCTTCTGGCCTGCAGTCATACACACAGACAGAATATTGTATACATAATAAATAAATAAATATTTTAAAAAAACTATATTTTGCTACTGTTCTATAATCGTAATGGTAATATTTGTGTTTTCTGATGGTCGTAGGCGACTTCCGTGAAAGGGTCTTTCCACCCCTCAAAGGGGATCGTGACCCACAGATTGAGAACCACTGGCCTAGGGTATCCTCATTCTCCATAAAACAAATACAGCTTGCTAGCATAAATTTTAGCAAAATCAAACACTAAACATGAATCAAAGTTTAACACCGATCTCTCTCCAAAAGCCAATCATTTTCTCTACAAATCTAATTAGCAACCTCTGTTTTTATCACTTTTATAATTAAAAATTTCCTATAATTTAGTTTTTGGTTGAATGAGCCTGTATTCGAATGTAGACAATTTGCTGACATTGTGTTAAGGGGAAGATTTGCTGTAATATTAGATGTATTGGAAAACAACTCCTGTTCTGTTAAATTGCCAGCAGCATTAAATACCATGTACCAAAAAAATATTTTTTGACTTCTGTGTAATTTTTAAAAAAGCAGAAATAAGGGACCATATGAGCATCTTGCTGCTTCTACACTAACACAGTGCAGTTGGGGTTGGCGGTCACTGAGACAAAGCAGACAGTTAGCTTCGGCCAGGCTGTCTTAATCCCCAGTTGCCTCATTTGCTTCATTGAAGAGGGGTAATGAAAACGCTTGCACATTAGAGTCATTCTAATGTCTAAGTGGCCCAATGCCTCCCAAAGGTTCTAGAGAAGCATGCATAGGACAGTTTTCCAATGCTGGGGAGAACTTCAACTCTGTGGGGTGGTGCCATGATGGTTTCTCACTTCTGTCCATTAAAATCTCTCCACATTTGCAAGTTATCTTTCTATTATCAGTGTGTGTGTGTGTGTGCTCAAGACACAATCTCTGTGCCAAATTCCTTGTCAAAAGAAGTTGAGCAATGTTTTTGTGACCAGCACCCTGATCCCAACACCTAGAATAACTCCAAAGAAAGGTAAGCCTCATACACAGGCCAGGTGGGCTCAAGCCTGGGAGATTCTGGGACACTCCATGAGGATGCTCTACATGTCCCAAGGAAGCTTCCACAGCAGGCTTCCTGGTTTCTAACGGAAGCACTCTTTGTGAGCAATACTGGAGATTTCAGATGGATCATTTCAGAAACACTAGTGTTCACGTTTGTCTAGGACGTCTGGGCTTTCTTCTAGGTCTTGATCTTGTTATCACATGGCTACCTTTCCCATTAATCAGACTGCAACTTACCAGTCGGCTGTCTTCCCTCCCTTTTCTTCTTGCCTTCCTCCTCTTTCTTTTTTGGTTTTTCTTTCCTCCCCTTCTTCTTTGTCCTCGCCTTCCCCAAAGAGAGCAAAGGAAAGACACTTGAGGCCTAAGAGAAAGAAAGCCATCTGTAGGCCAGGGATTGAGTCTTCAACTGACCCATCATCACTGGCTAGATGTTTTATCTTGACTTACCGTCTCGAGAACTCTGGGAAAATAAGTTTCTACGTGTCAGCCCATGGAGTCTGTCCTTTTCTGCTATGCTCGACTCAACTGACTGACACAGATGTCTGGGTGGAGTTATTGTTAGGAATATTCCTTAGAACGAGCCTCTCCACCAATGCAAATAATTCTAATCAGGCCAAATCACACCAAATAAAAGACGCCCATGTTTAATGCCATACTTCTGGGTGACACCTGGGCATGGCGAGGGAAAGAGAGAAAAGGGGAGACCACGCAAAACCCAGAGACCATGTGTTCATTCTCTGGGGGGCAGTCTAAATAGTCTGTGGGAGTGGTCCTGACCCTCCCTGGGGAGGGGTCACCACTTGGCAGACTTTCCCAGAGGTGAAGTCCGGACCAAGGCAACTCCCAGGGGAGGGGGCTTGAAATGGAGCTTCCTGCGCCATTCCAAAGATGGGTGCCAGAGGCTGAGGTGAGGCCCCCAAATATAATATTCCAGACTCTTTGTATAAAGGGGTGTTAGGTGATGATTTTGACCAGTTATAACACACTAACCTACTCCGATCTGTGGGTGTAAAGGGCTGACACCGTCATCAACTAGTGCAGAGGTTTGCAACCTTCCTAATGCTGCGACCCTTTAATACAGCTCCTTGTGCTGTGTTGACCCCCAAATACAAAATTACTTTCACTGCTGCTTCATAACTGTAATTCTGCTACCGTTGTGAATCATAATGCAAATATCTAATATGCAGGCTATCTCATACGTGAATGGGTCCTTCAACCTCAAAGGGATTGTGACCCATAGGTTGAGAACAGCTGAACTAGAAAGTAAAGACCTACCTGCTTGCTGGGCGCTAGTGCGCATGCCTTTAATCCCAGCACTCGGGAGGCAGAAGCAGGTGGATCCCTGTGAGTTTGAGGCCAGCCTGGTCTATGAGAGCTAGTTCCAGGACAGGCTCCAAAGCAACAGAGAAACCCTGTCTCGAAAAAAACAAAAACAAACAAACAAAAAGCAAAAAAAATATCTACTGCTCTAGGACAAACATTCTCCTTTTGGTTTTGTTTTGTTTTAACATCCTTCCTTAGGTATCCATGGGGACAGAAAGTTGAGCTTTTGAGACTTTTTCCACATCACCTACCACACCTATGACAAAGACATGTGAGCAAAACAAAGACATTAACTTGCTTTATGCAGCAGAAATAAAGACCCAAAGACCCAGAGAAAGCTTTATTTTTTTGTGTTTTATCCAGAGAGATGTATGGGATGAAGAACGAGAGGGCACAGAAAGGTCTAACCTAAGGATAATGGACCAAGGGAAAACCCAGCCGGGCTCATTTATTCCGATTCCTCTTTGGATCTCTCTGTGACATTCCTACCTCCTGAGCTAATGAGGGTGTTAGAGTGATGAGCAGGCAGGGTGGGTAAGAGAATTACTTTATGGCCACTTCACTCAAAAAGGAGAGGAAGCCAGATTACTTTTTTCTAGGTTATATGACTGGCTGTGGGAAAGAGGGGTTCTGTTCTCAACGATTTGGGAAGAGGAACTTTCCTTTCCATGGCCTGACCTGACTGGAAGGAAGCACAAGAAAGCCAGAGAAAACTCTCTCCCAACCAGCAGCCTTGTCTAATAATCCAGCATACTCACCATGCTACTTCTCCGTCTGATTTTTTTACAACATCCATCCCTACGCTAATGGTTAAACAGTGGCCACCTTCCTGAGCAAGCTGTATGATTTTGAAAGTAGACTGGAGTTGTCTACTCATTAGACCAAGACGTTGCTATCAAGAAAGCACTATACTTGAAGGTATTTCTTGACTTGAAGCTATGCACTTTCAAACATTACCTGGTGCATTACTATGACTGGCATTAAATGTGATAAGTTACGTTTATATGCTCACTTGCCCAACCAAAGTTTAACACAAATACTGTATGTGTTAGTCACTGCTGTAATTGTCAGGGACTTTACAAGTAAAAAGAGTCAGTTTTTTGTTGTTGTTGTTGTTATTTTTGCTTGTTTGGTTTTTGTTCTTTTGTTTTCTTTGTTTTTTGGGGAAGACAGGGTATGTAGCTCTGGCTATCCTGAAACTGTATATAGACTAGGCTGCTCTCAAACGCAAGTATCATTTTTTTTTTTGACCTTATGAAGTTCATGACAGACTGGCAGGAAACAGATACTAAACAAAGAAGCAAATAAGTATAAAGTCAAGGGACGCTACAAGGGGGTGGATGGTGGAAGAAGTCGACTAGATTGTGGAATTGTTATTGTGAAGTAAGTCAGGAGCACTTGCAGAGAAACCAAGCTTTTAGGAAGGTCACGCTGGAGATAAGGAGTCCTCCAAAGGAAATGGTACTTGGGAAAGAAGCAGGAAAAGCCTTAAGCATGTGTGTGCGGCACGTGTGCGTGTGCACGTGTGTGTGTGTGTGTACGCACACTCAGGAGGCAGGAAGAAGTGAGGAGTGGGGGGGAGGGGAGGAGGAAGTAATGAGGCCAGATATTTGGCAGAAAGGCCAGGTAGTGTGGACTGTTGATTTTACCCTGAAGGAAGCAAGAGAGAAACTCTGGATGGTTTTAGCACAAGGGGGCATGATTTTAATGAATGACTTGAGTCATGTTGATGACTGCTGTTGGGAATTAGCTTGTGGGCAAGTGACATCAGCAAGAGGGTCATAGGTTAACATGCTGCTGGGCTCTCAGATGAAGGTGGTGGTGGTGGTTTAGACCCACGCAGCTATGATGGAAAGGAAGCATGCTAAAAGTCTGGATCAAGTTTAAGACAGGCCACAGAATTTGCTGGTGAAGAATATATAACAAATGAGAAAGACGGGGGTTGGAGCAAAGACTCAAATTTCCTTGACTGGGTAGCCAAAGGACAGCATCATTCAGTGATAGGGTGGGGACTCCATTGAGCCCACGGTGAGTGTACTAGTACTGGAAGGCACCATTCTTAGTACCTTGTATTTGGAAGAAAGATAGCAGTTAACCCAAATAAAGCAACCCCCAAAGGAAGGTATGCATTGAGTAAGAAATTAAGGAATCATGGGAGAGGGTTGAAGGGGAGAGGAGAGGAAGGGAGGGGAGCAGAGGAAAATGTATAGCTCAATAAAATCAATAAAAAACATTTAAAAAAGGAAATTAAGGAACAAGGAGGGGAATTCCCTAAAGCAAGTGAATATAACAAAAAGGGAAAAGTCAAGGCACAGCATAATCATGCAAACATTTGAATAGAGGGAACAATAGTGAGGAAGAGGCAAGGGCTAGGGACTTTCAAAAGTTGGCTCCCCTAGAAGAAAAGCCTTTAAGGAGTTGTTTAGAAAAGGAAATGACTCAGTTGCTTAGAGGAAGGGAAAGAAAGGGTGAGAGAGAGGCAGGCCATTGCTGGGCTTTCACGAGTCGCTAACAGAGCTCCTGACACAATAACTTTTACGAAAACAGGCTTGCAGATTTTCAGTTCCGAAGTTAAATTACATTCTCATTTCAATTACTGACGGGGAGGGGTGTGAATCAGAGAGGAAAGAGGTCCTAGTGGCCGGATCCTTTGACTCTCTGGGGTGTAGAGTTACTTCGTAGTGGTTCCATTCACTTCAGGGAACAGGTTACACCTGGAAACTCTTCAGTCTAGCTAGTTAAATGTTAGCAGTGCTTTGTAGGACAATTGACTAGAGACTTGTCCCAAGTACAAAATCTCAAGTAAAGTTAATGAAAACATTCTAGTTTATAGTCATCCATATAAAGGATATTTTTTTCTTAGTTTAATTATATACTCAATAGTATGGTACTATTTTATATCTTAGTTAAAATCCAAACCTATCATTTTTTTATAAATTGTGTTTATTAGCTGGGCAGTGGTGGCGCATGCCTTTAATCCCAGCACTTGGGAGGCAGAAGCAGGTGGATCTCTGTGAGTTTGAAGCTAGCCTGGTCTACAAGAGTTAGTTCCAGGACTTCCAGGACAGACTACAACGCTACAGAGAAAGCTTGTCTCAAAAAACCAAAAAAAAAAAGGTCTGTATTTATTTATTTATTTACTTATGGTTTTTCAAGACAGGATTTCTCTGTGTAACAGCCCTGACTGCCCTGGAACTCACTTTGTAGACCAGGCTGGCCTTGAACTCACAGACGTCTACCCTTCTCTGTCTCCCAAGGACTGGGATTAAAGGCGTGGGCCACCACTGCCTGGCAAAAATTACATTTATTTGTTTATATGTGAGAATAAGTGTCTGTGGTGACACATATGGATGCCAAAAGACACGTTTGGGAGTCAGTTCTTTCTTTCCACAATTGTGGGTCCAGGGGACTGAACTCTGGTCATTAGGCTTAGCTGTGGACTCCCTTACTTGCTGAGCCATCTTACTGGCCCCAAACACATAATTTTTTAAATATATTCTTTGTTGTTGTCCATAATTATCCACCATAAGTTTAGATGTTTGAAGCAGTTTTTTTCCTGTGTTACAGATTTCAAGGGTAATACCAACCTGTTGCCATCTCTCTGATGATGAAATGACTCCTAAACATACATTCATCAAAAACAGCCTGGACACATCTCTCAGTTGATATCAATACGGTTTGCCAGTGTAATCTAAACTAAAATTGGCACAACCTGAAGCATACGTTTTTTTTTCCCCCTGAGCACGCATGTGCCTGCATAATCCCCCCTTCTAGCTGGGCCTCCTATGAAGCGAAGGCCTGGAAGTGGGTCTCATAAAAAAAATCTATTTTATTTTTCATCATTCCTCTGGCCAAACAGCAAATTACAAAGTGGTATTCAATCAGTCAATTTATCTAATTCTGAGTCGGATAAATTGCATTTAGGTAATTACATGTTTAAACAAACTCGTATCCAAGTAGATACCATTAAGTCTTAAGTATTAGGAAGACAGGCGATTACAAGGTTCGGCTGGAAAAGAGAAAAAGCCAAAGACAGCCCTCGCTCTGTATCGGGTAACAAATGAATTCAACTGCATCTAAAGGGCTTTTGTGAGAGAGGAAAAAAATGGAGTTGTGAGTTCTGGTTTACTTAAGACACATTGTTCATTATCTTATTTCTAATCTACCATTCTCTTAATCTTGCAAACAATAATTTGATGTGTGCTGGGAATGGAGGAAGGTTCTACTGTGGTACAGTGGAGCGATTGTTATGCACAGGGGGAGGCAGCAGGGTACAGCTATTCACGGAGGGGTAGACAGTAAATCACTGTTAGCAAATCCCACTTGCATCACACCCAGAGGATTCCAACCGCAGCCTCACCTCCTGCTGTGGGTCTCTTAGAGTTAAGTTTCTCCTTGCTCCCTGTTCCCAAGCATCTCGTCATATACACTCACCTCTTATGTCTCAAGGCTCTTTTTTTTCTTCACTGAAAGATGCCAGACACTGTAAGGCAGCAGTTAGATGTCAGGGTGGCCTTTATTCACCTTTAGATCTGAAATCACAAATAAGAAGGATGCGATTGCTTTCTAGTGTTTCTCTTTTTCATTTTTAAGTGCAGCTCTTTTACCCAATGATCGATTCCTTATAGTATGGGATCCTTGAAAAGGAGCTCGACTGATTTTACTAGTTTATCCCTTTCTTTGTGAATGGTGTCCTTGCTGTCTGCTAGGTGCTGGAGAGAAAAGCAAAAATCAGAGACTGTCCTAGGGCTCGGGGCTTCTAATCAAGCGAGAAAGAGAAGCTCTCGGCACACCCCTGCACAGGATCTTGACTCTGGCTATGATGCAGGGTATGTTCTACAAGGAAACTTACCGAGCCCTTTGAGAATGAATGAAGACTGAGGTGTGTGTGTGTGTGTGTGTGTGTGTGTGTGTGTATACCTGTGTGTGACACACACATGGGCAGTGTCAGGGAAGACTCTCTTGAAGTAGAAGATTTGATGCAGACACCTGAAGGATGAGTAGAGGTTTTAGTCACAAGACAAAGGGAAAATTTCAAGGCGAAGGATGCAGTGAGGCCTTAGATAGAAAGGAGTTCAGCTTTTTAGAACACACGCGTGTGCACACACACACACAATTTTCCATATGGGTGCTGGGAACCAATCCTGGTCCTCCGGAAGACCATTAAACACTGAACCATCTCTTCTGTAAGAAAATTAAGCTATTTAAAAGCAGAGATTCTCATCAAATGCCTGGACGAGCTCTTTAAAGGGCGAGCTTACTGGGGTTTTTTGTTTGTTTGTTCGTTTGTTTGTTTTTAGTCTTATTTTACCCCTCCCCCCCCCACACCTTGTCAGGTGATTTGAGGAAGTGGATCCTGTCACGTAGGTATCTGCTATTGAGAGTCATAAAGGGTAGCTTCCAGGCCTAATTCTCCACACAAGGGAAGCCACCTCTTTTTCTGGGCCTCCATCTGACCCTTGTAAAATGTGACCTTAGGACTGATGTGGAGGATGATTGAGTCGCTTGCTAATGCTTACCAGGAAGTGGGTGTCCTGGATTCCCCATGCACTCTGGTTAATCCATAACATTCCTGGGAAGTGAATCAGTTACAAACCCCAGGGGCAGGTAGGCCAACTGTGACTCTAGAAAGATAAGGGATTCGTCCAAGATGACCAGCTAATCTGTTGCCTAAACCGCGGAAGCTTCCTGAAATACTCTACAACCGTGCCGCTAAAGTACAAAACCTGCCAAGTTTTCAAATTCTAACGTTCGGTGATTCTTTACTCTCATTGGCGGTTTATCTTGAGTAGCAGGGTACATTGCAGACTCCAAGAACTTCGGAGGGGCAGCGACTTTGCTGAAAAGTTAAATAAGGTTTTGGGGAGAGTCTGAGGTTGCGAAGGGGTAATGGCTTCACGAGGTTTCTTGTGACTGACTTTTCTTCCTGGTTCTTGGAGCATCTTTTTTTCTCTGGCAAGTATAAATGTGGTACCATGTGTTCAGGACACCAGCCGCCTAATTGGATACTGAGATTTTAGGATCTAATAATTGCCAGGAAGATTCTGGGTGGTATTTCTTTACCTTCAAAAGTAAATTCAAATTCTTTCCCTCTTGTATCCCGCAATTTTAAATTAGGTAAATTTAATCTCCCTCCTCGTGGCTCGGGGATACTACAAGTTAAACATACAAGTATTAATATTGAAAATAATTACCCTTTAAACAATATCTTGAAACGCGATGTGGGGCACTTGCAATATATCCATAAAGCAAACAAGACAGCTTAATTGTTTGTTTCTCCAAAGCAAGGAGCTAAACCGGAATTAATTTGGTTCAGTCTGTGAAACAATTCGTTTGCTCTGCCTAATTCTGCCAATTAAAAAACTTTTCCCAGACATAATTAGCATGTAAATCAGCGGTAGGGAGCGAAGAGGGAGCCCTGGCGACCAGCGCCGGGTGGAGATACCGGACGAAGGACTGTCACTAAACCAGCCCAACGCCAGCCTAAATCTGGGTGCTAGAGAAGTCTCCGCGTGGAAGCCTGTCCCACCAAGTCCCAGGGCTAGGAGGATGACACTGGCAGACAGTCCCCACCGAAGCCTTTAGAACCGGAGCAAGTCGACCACCACCTCTCCTTCTAGTGCCCGATCTTCTTCCAGAGTCGCGCCCAGAACCGAGGGTGCTGCGCGCGCACCTAGGGCCGCGCCCCCAACCACCCGGGATCTGTATCTACTTTTGCTGGCCTAGGAAGGGTGGGGATAGCGGCCCCTGCTGGTAGTTTTGGAGAACCGCAGAACTGCTTTTCTCCTTTAATCATTCTTCCCACCCTTTCCCCAGGTGGTTTTGTGAGGGGGAAAAAAAGCCCAAGGGCGGAGATGTGGAGTACTTTGTCACGTATTCGTCGTTTTTTTTTTTTTTCTTTCCAGAGCACTTACGAGCTCTGCACTTACGAGATTTTTGCACATGCTGGAATGGAATACAGGGAACGTGGACTTAGTAGCACTAGCCCCAAATTGGGGAACAGGTACAATTTCTAACATGAAGCTTCTCAGCCAACCTGGGTCTGAGACTACGATCCTCCTTCCCACTTGCTTTCCTCCGCTGACTTAACGTGCAGTAGAGATTGCTCCGGGAATTGCTTGGCCATCCAGCGTTACTTTCTTTGAAGGCAGCGGCCTCAGTGGGCACCATCTGCGAAACCTACTCTGGGAGCAGCAGCCCCGGCGCGCAGTTGCTTGAGGGGAGCAGCCGGCGCGGCAGCGAGGGCGCGCCGGCTGGGGGAGGGGACTGTGGTGTGGCCTGACCAGTTGGCACAAGCCTGTAAACTGCAAGACTTCTTTGCTATTGTAAGTCCAGGCAGCGGAGAGAGGCCGTGCCTGCCATTCTTCATGCGCTCATAACAATAGAGCCTTGGAAATAGTTGCGATTTCCCTTTTCCAAGAAGCTGCTGGATTCCCTTTGGTATTGTTTGAGTCTTATGTCTAAAGTTTACTAAGAACGATCCTCACCGCGGACTTAGACGTTTTCAAACAGATCACGGTCGTTGACCACGTTCTCAGCACCCGTAGTTTATATGTTTATTTAACGTGTGCTATGAACGGGTGTGTGTGAGAAACTATTTTTAACCACAATTCATCTGGGCAGCAAAAGGGTCCATCACTTCCAGAATCTACCTTCTGATACAGTAATCAGAAATAGAAAGGTTTGCCGTCCCTTTAAAACTTTTCCATTTAAGAAAATCGATGGACAAACTCTTTCTTGTAACTTGTTCCTCTCTTTCTATTTTTATTTCTTTTTCTGATTCGGCAGAGCTCACCAATGTTGTCTGGGATTTCTTTTCTTTTCCTTCCTTTTTCTTTTCTTTTGCTAGAGCCCATGTGGGGGTGGGTAGACGAGGGCTGGGCTTTTCCTGGAGTCGCCCCCGCTGAGACCTCCCGAGTGCGCGTCCCGGGGCGGGGAATTGAGGTGGACGGGGCTGTCGACTCAGTCCAAAGCTCTACCTGCGGCCACACGGCGTCAAGTCTTTCCTTCCTTTGGTTTATTCGCACAGTTTCCCTCCCTCTCTCTCTCCCTCGCGCACACACCACAGCTCTCCTTCGGGTCGGAGACAGCAGCCCTGGGAGGCGGGGTTGCTGGAGGAGAGTCTGCTCTGCGCAATCCAGTCCGGGACTTGGCTCCGCCCGGAGCGTCGGCCTCTCCGGTGACACTGGAGTAGTGAGCCACACGGGGTGAGGCTGCAGCCAACTCCGCTCCCCACGCACTCGGCTGCCTAGGCGCTCGGGACGCAGCACAGGCGCTTCTCCGCGGTGCCGACTGCCCGAGATGCCCGCCTAGGAGCGTGCGGCCGCGGCCAGCGTCGCCACACCCGGGACACTGAGCTCGGGGTTGCAGAGCCGGCCAGAGTCCTGCACCTCTGCCTCAACCCCCACCCCGCCCCCCGCCCTGAAATGACTAGTTAATGGGCGCTGGCACCGCTGAGGGGACTCAGAAGTGAATCCAAGTGGAATTTGGATTTGGAAAAGAGTTTCTTGAACATTTACCGTGGTCCTCGCTGGTTTTTCTTTCTCAGTTTTTTTCTTTTTCTTTTCTTTTTCCTTTTTCAAAAAAAATTTTTTTTTGCCTTCTCCTCCGGTCCTCTTCTGTCATTGGAGATGAACACAGCTCGCTTGCATCCCAGAAAGTAATCGCCGTGACTGTTGCCCCCAAAGAGACAAGCACACATGTAGGAATGACAAAGGCTTGCGAAGGAAAGAGCGCAGCTCAAGGCCCAGAGAGATCTTCTCGATAATGGATTACTAAATGGGATACACGCCGTGCCAGTCCGCTCCGAGCCGCGGCCGCCTGCCCGTCGATGCACCGAAAAGGTATGGCTTTAACGTCCCTGAGCGCCCCACCTCCTGGATCCAGGCTTGGGTAAGGGTCCAGGGGTTAACCCAGGTGCGCGTTGTGGGCTTTGTAGTGTCTGTGTTGTGTTTGGTCTTATGTCTCTGTCTCCCAAGCGTTGTCCCTTCCTGGGGGAGTAGCCCCGAGCCCTGCCTGCAGCTCTTTTCAGTCCTGAGCCCCAGAGACTCTGGGCTCCATGTCAGAAGCTTCCCCACCCGAGTCGCGCACACGACCGGCGCCGCCCCGGACCTAGACCGAGAGGATGGCTGTCCTGCCCAGCGGTGTGTGTGTGTGTGTGTGTGTGTGTGTGTGTGTGTGTGTGTGCCGGACCCGAGGCTAAGAGCTCACTCTTGAGCCAGTAGGGAGGAAAGCGGCCCTGGAGGGTGGGATTCTCGAAAGCGCCGGGTCCTGGTGTCGAATGCTGGGGAAGGGGGAAGGGTTCTGTCCTCGAGGGCCAGAGAGGATTGGGGAGTACAAAGCTATTTGTGTCCAGCCACAGGTTTAGGCTCTGTTGTGGGAGAAATGGTTGTGCGGGGAGGTGGTGAAGAGATGAGGATCTTTTGTTATCAGTGCGGGCTCTGGGCTGGGCTCCACGGAGTGCGTGAAACTTGTAATGGCCCTGAGCATCTGCGCGCCCTCTCTCTTGGTGGGATCCACTCTTCAGTCGCTGCTGGCACCAAAGGTTCCTGGCTTTGTTTGCTGGAGTAAGTGCCAAGGAGCGGTGTCTTGGTATAGCACGGCGCCCCCGCCCTAGGTCCTGTCCCCTGCCTCAGTTCCCACCCGAGCGAACAGGGCACCATTTGTCGCAGCTGCGTCTCTCTCAGGCACTGAGCTTTTACACGCTAGGGCTGGCCCCTGCTGCGTCTTCCTCCAAGACCTGTGCTGTCCCTCTCGAGAAAAGATGTACCCCGGGAGAGGGAAGGGTGGGGAGACCTGGCAAGAAATAGCTCTGGGCTTGCCACTCTGATGAAAGCTCTGCCGGGCTGCAGATTGTTGGATGTCCTGACTGCTTGTTGTGTCTTGGAGCTCAGCCTCTGGAGCCGTGGGGCGCCCAAAGCAAGCTGGGCAGTTCCCTGTTCGTGATCCTACTAGGTGGGCAGTGTCAGTTTGCCCGATCTCCGCTTTTTTTTTATTTTTATTTATTTATTTTTGCTCCCCAAGAAGGGAAACGGTATAAAGCAGGATCCTGAGGTCTCTCACGGGCGGTACAGAGCCAGGCTGCTGTCCCGACCCTGAGTGTGTCAGGGACAGAAACCGGACCCCGACATTTTTCCCGCTCGCTCGCCGCCCCCTTCCTAGCGCCTCCTCCCCTTTACAGTGCAGGACCCCCGTACCCGGCGCTTCTGGAAAGTTTCTGTGATAGCTAAAGACTGCTGGAAACACCAGACGAGGGCTCAGCGTGTTCAATCTGACCCCGAGAGAATTGCGCGGACAACTGAGATGTGACTAGGGGCTAGATTGCCTGTCCACTAGAGAATGGCACCTCCTCTGGCCGGCAGCACTTCCTGGACCAGGGTCTCCAGCAGCTGGAGAAGGTCTTGGGGGCCGGGATTGGGACGTGATGAATTCAGGATGCTAATGTGATCACAAGTGGCGGACAGAAGCTGCTGTGAGGTCGCTTGTGGACACTGGCCCTGGCTCGCGGGCTCAGGCGCCTCTAGTTGTAAACGCAGCATCCCGAACCTCCTGCGCCAGTCGCAAGGCATTGCAGTTCGCACATGTCCAGGGAGGAGAGGAGCAGGGCCAGGTGTTGGTGGAGAGGAGGAGAGAGGAACGATTGGAGGCGCTGTCCTCCTAGCCTGGGCAAGCGTTTCCAGCGGCTGCCTCTAGCCTGTGGGGAAGTAGGCAGTCCTGCCGGCAGTTCCGCCTCAGTCTGTTCCGAGCGATTGTGGCTGCCTTGAGAGTGTGGTGACCAAGCCCAGCCTCAGAGGGATCTCTGTCCTATTTACTCTGGATGAAAATCGAGTTATTACTGAATCCTTGAAAGATTTAAAATACAGGCGAACCTACACAGACACACACACACACACACACACACACACACACACACACACACTCTGCATTCGTAACTCTGCCATTTAATTCAGTTGTGGGCTTCTATTAGTGGATCGTAGAAAAAGCTATCGTTTAACGCCCATCTGCTCTGATTTTCAAGCTTTTCTCCGGTAGGGAGGTCGAGTATCTTTGCCTTGTTTTTCCTTAATCCTGGTGATTTAGGCTTTCCTTCCCCTGGTGGACTTATATTTTGGCGTAAAATTCACCATCTGCTACTGTGATGGCAGGGGGTTAGTGGTTTTGGATACATTAATCCTTTATTTAGCTCAGTACCCCCAAGGTAAAGACGCCTGGGCTCAGTTTTTGAATGAAAACACCACACATTTTTTTTTCCTCCTTACCCACAACAGCTACCATAAGTCAAGATAGCAAGCATTTTGTAAGGTTTATAAATTCCACGTTTAGTCTTCGACAATAAACTTTTATTAAACTACTCCAGGCACCAAAGTTAATTAGTAACCTCACCTTAAATACAGTGGCAGATCCGTGTCTCCCCCTATTAACCTAAATTGTCTGGTAAAACATAATTGCACCAGCCGTTTGAGTTTGGTTTACCCATTTCTGTTTAGAGAGTAGCGTCTGGTTGAGTCTTAGGTAACCCATACTCTCTTGTTTTTATTTGGGTTTTGTACATTGCTGAATGAAGGACTTGGCAAACCAATATAAGCGGGAAAAGAATGAGTAACAGATTTGAAACCTTGATTTTGTTAGGAGTCTTTCAATTCATCTTGATATAAAGAAGTATTATGTTTTTATTTCTTATTTGCTGTGATTGGGAGTGATGGGCCCCCTTGTGTGTTATATTGTACAACTCTAACCACTTAGAAATGGCCACATTCTCGAAAATACATGCAATCTGCATCTATGAATGTTTCACAGACACCCTAAGTCCTTACCTTTGGGGTCACCCGAAGAGTATGTGTTGGACAAAATACCAAAGTTTCAATAGGATAAAAATACATATGACCTTGTGTAGAACATTCAAGTAATTGATGAATGAATAAATGGATGAATGAACTTGGTCACACACGGATCACTATTTTCTTACACAGCAGCAGGTTTATCTTTCCTGTAGTGAAAACAGACGAAGCTTTCAATGTGTGGTTATGACGGTGGTAACAGGGGTTACCCTTTGTACACAAACACACACCCCTCTAGTTCTTTATACATCTAGTAATGCCTTTGCTATCATTTAAAAAAAGAGAGCATTTGCATTTTGAGGAGGCGTGTAACATTGCACCAGTGAGGCTGGGTGTGTTAAATAAGGATGGCAAGAGTTACACAGGCTGTTACCATTGAGTAAAAATAAAGCATCCAGGTTTTAAGCACTTGTACTAAATTTACAGTAAGCACCTATGCTTTGAGAGTGAATGGGTAATTGCACTTTCCTATGAAATGGGGGGAAATATTGTTTTGCTTTAGGAAGTTTGTGTATGATGCATATCTTATCATTTAGCTCTCTTCAGAGTAGAATAAAGGGGTGTTGATGGGATGAAAGGGCTTTTTAGAACTAGTTTTGGAGAGCTAGTATATTCGCCCATCTAATTTGTTTACACAAAGGGAATCACAGAACAAGCCGGACTAATTGAAATGCCTTAATTAGGCACCTGCCATTTCCCTCCAAGTAAAGCCTGTCTCCGCACTGCCCCTCCCTGCCACGCCCTCCCTCAGGTTCAGAGAGTTTCTGGTCCTCCTCCCAGAGCTGAAGGTCTTTGATATATTTATCTAGGAGCACCTCCTTCCGTGCCAGCAGAAGGTGAAGTATGGAGCATCCCGCTGTGCACCGCCCCCCACCCACATCCAGCCCTCTTTTCTTAGGGTATCCTGAAGCCAAACAGCTCCGAGATATTTCTATTTCAGAGTGAAGACTTTTCCCATTTGCCTTAAAAACGTACTGTGAGAGCGACTGAGCTATTCTCTCCGGCAACCACATGACTGCCTCTTGGGGATATGGTAAGGTAGGGAAGGGAGGGAGGCATTTAATCCCTTTGAAATGGGCAAATAAGATGTCATACCCACAAACCTCAAGGGAGAAGAGTTCAGGACTACTCAGCATGGGGCTGTTACACTGAGGTATATACACAAGGGCATCTAGCTTCGTGAAACAGACGAGCTCTTGCAAAACATTTTTATTAGAATAATTGTAATTGCACTCGTGGAGAGTCCATTCCATTCCCAGTACACTGCTACTCACTTGGCCTCTTCACGCAGACTTCTCTTGGACAGGATAGTAAGTAGCCGGGGCCCACTGGGTCTTCTTGGAACCTAGAAGATATCTCCCACCTCACATGTTCAAAAAGCCCTGTTCTGGCTCATTCTATTCTACATCCGTTTTCGTCATCATCTTCACCATGGTAATTCCATGAATTGCCCAAGCCCCAGAGCTTAAAACGTTCTCCTCAACTCCTGCTTCTTCCATGTCATATGCCAGTTGCAGTGGAGCACCTCCATCTTCAGGATGCACAGGCGCTCCATCCTGGTCTACTACCTCCCTGGTCCTCACCTAGTCCTCCTCTGCTGTGGATTGTGCCAGTATCCCGTTTAGTTGCCCCGCTTCTGCTTTTGGCTCCCATCAACTTTTCTCAACTTAGTGAATGCATTCCTAAGTTAGCTCTGCTAGCCCATCTTTTTCTCTCTAAAAGCTTAAGTCCTTTCTCTGGCACATGACCTACCCTCTGCCTCCTCCTTGGCTTTCACCGCTCCTTAAGCTTACCTGCACGTGCAGGCGTGCAGTCCTGGAGGTCATCCTTGGGGTCTTTTGTATAGGCTTGGGGTGGAGGGAAGGTTGGGGCAGCTCTTTGCCTAGATGTCTGTATGATTTGCTCCTCACACCCTGCAGACATTTGCACTTTCTCAGCAAAGTCCTCCATACACCTGATTTACTTTACCTCTGGGCCGGAAATACTCCTCATCCTCGTGTAGGCCTTATTCCCTTCACAGTCCAGCTATATATTATCCCTGTTTATTTTTCTGTCACCCTCTAGAACATAGCACCAAAAGGATGAGTATCTCTATGTTCTCACTATATTATCCCCACCCCCCTAAAAAACTGCCTGGTCCTTCACAGGCCTTCCATCTCAAGTGTTGGTTGAGTGAATAAAGAGGGCATCTTTTTGTCGATAAATAGTCGATAAGTATCTTGTCTTTTTTTTTCTCTTCTGTCTCAAGTGAGATGCTTCCTTCTTGCATGCGTGTCTGCTATCTTCCCTGTTCATAGGCGTGATTTCTCCTCTACTGTTGGTAGGATATTCACAGTGTGTTGTTTTCCCAGTCTTGATAATGGACTGGAGTCTGTTCATTCACTTGCTAGGGCCAGGAGCACACATCTGTGAGACACCTGGTTATAGCTACAGGGAGACTGAGCAGGGGAAGATCAACTTGCCAAGACATGGAGCTGAGAGGGACTGAGCCTCTGACTCTGGTCTCACTTGCTCTGCTTTCTAACTACTGGCTTTTGAACCTTTTTTCCCCAATAATTTGAAATTTTTGCCATTTTTTTTTTGTATGTGGGGGAATGTGATGTTTGTTAACCTCTGCCCTGGGCCAGAATGACAGATGAAGAGCCTAGACCCAGAAGACCCGAACTCCAGACTTTCATTTTCTTGGATGAGATACTTTACTTCCCCGAGGCTACGTTATTTTAAATAAGTTCTATGAATTGTAAGCCCACTCTTTCCACTTTGTAGGACCGCAGACAGAATAATATGAAATAAATGTGAATATATTTTATAAAATAACTATGGAAACTTGGGCGAGTTTTTTGGGTTTTTGGTGAGACAGGGTTTCTCTGTGTAACAGCCCCAACTGTACTGGAACTCGCTTTGTAGACCAGGCTGGCCTCGAACTTGCAGAGATGCACCTGCCTCTGCCCAACTTGGAAAGTTTGATGTCAGTTCTTCTTTCTGCCTCAGACTGGCATAATGTAGACCTTACACTGTCTTCTTTATCTTCAAACGAGTGTTGTACACTTTTGATCTAGTTTGAATGTAAACCACCTTATGAAAATGAACAATGTCCTGAAAATCACTGAAAACACACAGTCCATCTGTCGTATGGATCACAGCTGTATCAGTTAGAATGTGAACCGCAGCGAGTAAAGATTTCTTTCAAAATGACCATGACAGGAGCAAGGTCACGAGAGTGGCACTCTTCCAGACATTCTAAAAGGAAAAAACGGGGACAGAATTATTCTGCAATCATATGCATCAATGTCAACGCAGCCATTAATGTAGGACCAGACGTGTCAGGGTGAACTAGGAGTGCTGGAGTAAGCTTCCATGTTGCGGTAACAAGGGCAAATTCACCGTGCTTGGGGAAGTTTAAGTCGTTGCATGGGATGCAATTGTCAGGTTCAGAAGCAGTTCTGAGGTTCAGTTTGGCAACACAGTACACTTTGTGTGTGTGCGTGTATGTGTGTGGTGTACATATATACACACACGGTATACATGTTTGTCATTTTACAGATAGAATGACTTTGTTCCCTCTGGCTCAGTTTCCATTTGTAAATTCTGAGAATGATGTTGATTTTGTAGCTGCTGGAGGAACTAAGCGGAGGTAACACCTGCAGCTCTCACAATGCCTGGCACACACAAGCCCTCGTATAATGCAAAGGCTTACTTTTATTTGGGTAACTGCAGTCATGGGAAACGGCCTGGGAACTGATTTCAGAACCGCTGATACTGCTTTGTGGGGGCAGAGTACAGGAGGAAATGGTGGCGGATCTGTAGCACAGAGAGAGGATACAAAGGAAACAGCCCTTGGCCTCCACAGGAACAACCACGCCACCAGCCAGCCACAGGGTCACAGGTTTGGAGCTGTGAACCATTCACGCCAGGGGAGGAGGAGCTACGATCCTCTTCTAACTTAGAAAGTTAAATATCACACCCGAAACAGGCAAAGGGGAGCCCAAGCAAACACAGTTTAACTGAAACGATAGCAACGCTCAGGGATTGATTGATCAGAGACCAAAGGGTGGTGGTTGTTGTTATTTTAAATGGGTAACTGCCACTTATCACTTACTGACCATATTTAGAATCTGAGGGTCATGTCTTCAGGGATGAGCCAAATTCCCAAAGCGAAGATGTGCAGAAGAAAAGCTTGGTTGTCTATTGCATTTCTGGTGGTTCCACCTGCAGGATCTACACGACCACCTTCAGGGTCACCACTGCGACCAGGCCACTCTTCTTTGGCCATATTTAAATTAAGTTGGAAAGAGTGGGGTCTCCATTACAAGTGGCTGCCTGGAGAAAGCCCCACACTTGTAGTTACTGGCCGGTCCCCTCCCACCAATTGTGAACTTTGCTTCGAGGGTCAAGACTTATCAGTGAGAAAAATCTGATTTCTAAAATATCCAACAGAAGGAGAAATAAATTGGTATTATCACCACAGTTCCCTGAGGTGCTACCTACCTTGTGTCCTCCAGGACTCCATCCATCCCTGAGAATAAGTTACTTTCAGCTCCGGGATTAAGGATACTTCTCAAGTTCTGTAAGTAGAGAGAGGTGATGGGGAGAGTGAGCCTAGTCACTAATAAACATGCCCCAAAAGACTGAAGGCCTGGGTCCTTCCAAGCAGCCCTGAGATGGCTAGTTCTTTGAAAGCAATAGGTAACACTTTTAGACTCGGAACTTCCTTTTAACATGGCCAGGTGCTTCTCAGTGACTAATCTTCTGCCATGACTTGATTTAATAAAATGCAAGGCAGGATCTGTCATTTTATACTATGAAAATATACTCTTTTTTTTTTTTTTTAAGATTTATTCATTTATTATGTACAGAGTGTTCAGCCTCCATGCCTGCAGGCCAGAAGAGGACACCAGATTTCATTATAGATGGTTGTGAGCCACCATGTGGTTGCTGGGACTTGAACTCAGGACCTCTGGAAGAGCAGTCCATGCTCTTAACCTCTGAGCCATCTCTCCAGCCCGAAAATATACTCTTCAAATAAAAATCATTGTATGAAGCAGAGAAGAGAATGGGGATATCTCAATTACTGTGTGATGCTATTTGGGGGTCCTATAGAGGTGCAGTCTGTGAGCCCTCCTTTCCTTTGGTTGTTGGATGTTTTTGCCCTAAGGAAAGTAGCCCTCTTCTCATTGGTACTACAGCATCTCCACTACTGCTTCCCCAGACTCCTAATGCCCTCGAGTGAGATACTGACAGACAGAACACTGATAGACCCAGTCCGTGGCCATGCTCCTGTCCCCCAGATGGAACGCTTTATGAACTGGCACATTCTGCAGACATCCTCAGATGACCCAGTCACTGTCCTCCCTCCTTTCTACCTCAGAGAGCCCATGTGACTTCATTCACATATTTGGGAGTTTGAATGCATTTGTTCTTTAGGCCTCAGCCACCCAGGTGGGAAACCCTTCTCGTCAGCATTCCTTTCAGTTCTCTCAAAACAAACGAGTATCTGAGTCACCAAGCAGAGTCTCAGCCCTGCGCAGTGAATGAGAAATAGAAACCAAATCGTCGAGAGCCTTCAAAACTCCAGTGTGTGTAACAGAATGGCGGTGTGTTGGTTGTTGAAAGAATCCTTGTTAATGGCTTTCGAGATGGATTCCGCGCTAATTCTGCTCACATCATGAATGATGGTCCCAGCTAGACACTGTCACGGGGATCTTCATCTATTAATCATGGAGGCTGCTTTCTTATTCGGTTGCCATAGTTTCGGTGCCTCAGCTAGTATTGGGGTGTCTTGGGAAAGATTTGAGAGATACTAGGGCTTGCAAGCCTTGCAGTTATTTCGGCAGTGGCGCTCTGGAAGAGCTGAGAGCCGCTTCTGGTGTAATTCAGTGCTAGATTAAAAGAGGCAACTTCTGAGAGCATCTCTCTGGACCTTGTTATGTGCCCATCCAGCTGATATTTACTCCAGGATTTGCCTCTTCCTCAGCCTTGAAAAAAAATTCCTCAGTGAAAAAAATTACAGTCCCAAGGCCGATGTCACTTTCAATGTCACTTTCATCTTCCCGGTGCAGGATGCAGAGGGGGTGTACCCTCTTTATTATGGGCTACTCACAGATGAGGTAAATAAAGGTATTCATGACGCTGCTGAAAATTTCACCTCCCCCAGTTTGGTTTGTGCCCTGCAGATTTTGAAATAAGTGCAGTGACCTCCTGAGGGTCTTGCCTTGTGTTTGACTTTGCACTGTGGAGGTTTGAACTTCACTTCAGGTTTAAGCGTCAACTGTGTTTAAGTTTGACACTCACGACAGAGATGTTGGAGGCCATTGTTCTCATTTACATCCCAAGGACAACCTTGGACCAGCCGGCCCTCCTACCCACGTCAGCTCTCCTGCAGATGGACATTTTTCACGTCTTTGTTGTTTTAACGTTCTGTTTTGGGGTTGCTGATCAGAAAAAGTTCTCTAGTTGTGTGTATATCGTGTGGCTCCATCAAGACAAGGTTTGAGGAAGCAACTGCTGTAATAGGGAGACAAAGGCTGCAAGGCTGGCTAAGCCTCCCGTGTGAGGGAGGCCACAGCTGGCTGTCTTTAGCCTGCTCTGGCCCTGTGTAAGGCTTGCTAGTACGCTGCTTAAAGTCTTAGTTCCCATTTCTTAAGTAGGCTTTCTACCACTCCTGCATGTCCAAGCCAAGCAATTCAATTCCTTTGCAGACTAAAACATAAAAAACCAAAACAAAACAAAACAAAAAAAACCCTTATACCCAAAGAAGCAAATTGGGCTGAATTCTGGACATGCAAGGCAGGCAGCATGTGAGAATCCAGGAGATTCAGGAAAAGTAAACTTTGACTTCATTACAAATAGGGCTAATCTAGAATATTAGTCATAAAAAAAACCCTGGAAAATGACTAGTTTTTATTTCAAAGTGAGCTTCAAAGCAGCAGTTTTAAATTTCTCCAGATCCAGCTTGCCAAAATGTCTGTGTAGGATCAACAAGCATTTTGAGTGCATGCGCCTATTATAAAGATGCCTCCCTTACTCCAACCACACTGAATGATTGATTTTCGAGACCAAGGATATGAAGTAAATGAAAAGGATAACATGGCCATAATTGCTACTGGCTTCACTAGGCTCCTGGGCACCGGAATTCTTTGTGGAGCAACACTTTGAAGTGTCACATGAGGTTTTGATCATGTGGTCTGCCTGCCTCACCCATAGGCTGTGTTACCCACCAGCCTGGCTTTACCTCTCCCTTATACAACCCCTAGAAGCAAGGAAAGCATGCTTCCAGAAATTCAGTACTATAGACCCTTTATTTTGCGGGGAGGTGGGGCAGGGCAAGAAAATGTTCTTGTCCATTTTGCAGTATTCTGCACGTAGGGACACACACACATAAGCACAGGGAAGATGCACACATGCAAACACATATACATTCACATGGACACACACACGGAAACACGCATTCACATACACACACGGAAACACACGCATTCACATACACACATGGAAACACACATGTACACATGTGTGTAGGGATGGAGGGGAAGAAAGCAGTAGGAAAATATTTTAAAAAAGCTTGTTTCTAAAAGAAGTATTTTAGTGAATTTAGTTCATTACTCTCTCAACGGTAACCAGACTGTGGCTACCATTGGGGACCTGGTTAAACATAATATTGCAATTTACATTTTAGAAAAAATATTCAGTGGTTTCCATGTGGGAGTGAACTTGAAGCAAGTCAAATGGTCACCAGTGGTGGTGGTGGTGTGTTTAGGTAGGACATTTCTCGAAGCCTGGCCTTAAGCATGTGCCCACTCACCTGATAAGTAAAACAATTGCACTCAGTTCTTAGTGGGCTACAGAGAGTGCGTTCATCTCCTCACCAGAGTGGTCAAGTAAAGATAGGAACGGCTGGGATGTCATAAATCATGGAGCCTTTGGATCTGTAGAGCAACCACCTTCTACTTTAATATTTTACCTATCCTATCTTCTGATACTTACTGGCTCCATTCTGGGTCCAAGATTATTTCTTCCTGGGTTGAAGAGATGGCTTGGCGGCTAAGAGCACTGACTGCTCTTCCAGAGAACCTGGATTCAATTCCCAGCACCCACATGGCAGCTCACAACTGTCTGTAAAATCAAGTCCCAGGGGATCTGACCTCTTCACACCAATGCACATAAAATAAAGTTAGATAAATCATAAACATATTCTTTGAAAAAAGATTATTTCTTCCAAAGACTAAAACGGGATCTAGAGTGATGCCCCAGCCTTTCAAATAACAGCATACTATATACTGGATGCTGTGGGCCAAGTGGCCTTGCTTTTACTCCAAAGCACCTTTGGTGAATGCTAAATGTATCAGGGAACTTTGAGATCTGGAGGAAACAGGGAGGGTCTAACTTTTGGTTAAAAGTGTTTTTCTGTGTCATGAGTTTTAGAACAGATATCAAGAAACTGCATTATAAATGTTAATGGGCTATTTACATTCAACTTTTAACTAGAGAGCCTAATAAATGTTAGATATAATATATAAATGCCAACTTATGAATTAAATCTTGGTCTGAACAATTATCCTGTGGCTTATACGAAACCTTAATGACATATAGCCCCATCTAGTTTAGCATAATTTGTGCTTATGAATTATAAATGCTGAGCTTTTACAATTAGACCTACCCATCTGTGGGCATCTTAATGAGAAATTACCAAAATTGAATTGATTTGTAATATCCACTATGCTGTGTTCTAGAATAGTGATTGCCCAAGGTAATTTTCAGAGCCGTCGCCCACAGCATGCGGGCTGCATAGTCTTGCGTCTATTAGAAAAGTTCTGGGGTGTGAGCCACGTTTGTCCAGAGGAGAGACCTCAGAAGTTTGAAAAAAAAAAAAAAAACAGAGGCATTTCATACGTAGCCAAGAGCAAAGGACTCTGAGATCTGGAGGAAACGGGGTCTATCTTTTGGACTTTTAAATTTTTTTAAAACTTATTTTTTGTGTGCGCAGGAGCACACGTACTGTCCTTCACACGTGTGCTGTGTGGGCAGGTGGAGGTCAGAAGACAAGTTTGGGGCGTGGTTTCCTCTTTCTCCTTGTTTTCCTTTTCTGCCTCCCTGAGGCGTACTCTTAGCTAGTTGGCCCATGAGCTCCTGTCGATGTTTGCCACCACATCTGGCATTTCACATAGACTTGGATTAAATACATGTGGTCAGGCTTGCACAGTGAGAGCGTTGTACTGGGCCAAGCCATCTCCTTGGCCCTGGAATATTTTTTTTTCCTTTTTTTTTTTTTTTTTTAAAAGTGATGTTCAGAGTCCAGGGACATTTTCTATTAAAAATCAACTTTTATATGCAAGGTGTTTCCTCTCATTTGTGATGAGGGGAAGTCGAACATCTTGGATTATGCTGATTAATTAATTCTCCAGGGATATCGCAGAGGGTGGAGCTTTCATGTCCCATTTTGCTGTGCCTAGAACGCAAGCCCTGTTACTATCAACCACATCCGTTCCCGAGAATAAAGAGAACAACATCATCACCCTTGCTGTTAGGAAAGAGCCACAGCCAGTTCTTCAGCAGATTTCCCAACACACCCGGTCTGGAAGAGAAGGCTTTGAACCGTGGTGAATAGCTTGGCATTTTCACGTTATTATTGAAATGCAAATTCTCCCCAGCAGAAATGAAGGGGTGAGGACAATGTGATCCATTTTCATGTGAGTTATCAACCGTCCTTGCCTTCCTAGCATTAGCTCGAGGACTTGTTCTAGGAAGAGTATCCACAACGTGTACCCACTGTTCATGGCCCGTGTTCACTGTGCACAGCATCCCTCCCCAGAAAGTGTTTTCCCTTACCCTCGAAGGAAAAAGATGGGCTGCCAGCTGTGAGCTGCTCCTACAGGTCCCTTCTGTAAGGGAAGGTCTTCCTTTCATTCCATCTTGCCAGGCCCTGCTTCAGAAGCTTCAGAACCAACTGGATTTTTTGACCACTGTCAAGAGTGTTGATAGTAAAGACTTGTTTATATAGTGCTCGTATTTTTCTTTTCTTTTTTTTTTTTAGTTTTTCGAAGACAGGGTTTCTCTGTAGCTTTGGAGCCTGTCCTGAACTAGCTCTTGTAGACCAGGCTGGTCTCGAACTCACAGAGATCCACCTGCCTCTGCCTCCCTAGAGCTGGGATTAAAGGCGTGCGCCACCACCGCCAGGCAGTGCTCCTTTTTTCTAGTGTGTCAACAAACAAGGCCTCAGTGGAGTTCATTCCAACTCTGGGTGGTAGGGCAGGTCTGATAATGGCTTAAGGTGGGGCAGGTGTTAAGCTCAATTTAAAGATGAGATAACTGAGGGCAGAGAGGTCAGATAATTTGCCCAAGAGTGTATCTCAGATAAAAAGTCTGGGACAAGGTTCTCAACTTTTAGAACATGTTTTGTTTTGTTTTTATTCCCCACTAAAATGTCACTGTACTGGTTACTCAGTATTTAAATAATTTGTAAAAGGAATACAGTTTCCAGCCACAGATATTCTCACCTCTGCCCATCTACAGTTTGAACCCATATACCGGACATGTTTAGAAGAAACTGTCTGTGACCACCATTAGGGGCTGCAGACCAACTGGGTCCTGAATTCTTCCTTCTCAGTGGAGGGGCACTGTTCATGGAGACCCCTGAAGTATTAAGACAAAAGTTTTGCGAAGAAGTCCGATTGGCCATGGAGGCCATTTTTATTTGGGATTCTGCTTTATAGCTAGAGTAAAGACAGTGGCATCAGGCGGCAACTCTGTGACCCTGGGCGGAAGAGGAGGGGCAAAAGGTTGAACCAGCTGTTTTGGTGGAACTACCCTTCTAGGATATTGCAGTTTGCACCTAGGGGAGAGGAACACATTTTTAGCAGGAACGAGGACCTCACAGCACAAATGAAGTGGCTCTTCCCTCTGGCAGCCATCTTAAATGTGACTCAGACTAACTGCCAGGCTAGTGAAAAGAACAGCTGGGCCGAATTCAGCACTTAGACGTTTAGCACCCTCCTTAGGCCCAGAAGCAGCCTATCTGCTGAACAATGAATGGGTTCGGGATGTACCGATTTGTCGCGAACTGGTGGAGGGCTGGACCGTGGGGCCGTGTTCTGTGTTTTCAACAAGAAGGTGGCATCGCCAAATAGGATTTCCTGATATGCACACCAGGACCGCGAGCGGGCAGAAGGGCCACGCTCGGGCTGTATAGGCAAGATTCAGCCAGCAGCACTTGGGAACTCACTGGATATGAGAGGTACGGAGCAGAATGAGTTTAAAATAGCTCTGAGACGTCCCATCTGGGTAACTGAGCCGAGAGTGGCCAAGACAGGAGGCTAGGTTTACAAACAAAGTATTTAACTAGAAGCCCCCCACCCCCACCCCGTACTCTGTGTGCAAGTCGTACACAGTAGACAGAGTATGGCCTGCATGCAGGCCTACCTTGCGCATGCTGCTTCTGTACCGCGTTAAAGCATGAAGGATGAAGGGTTTCATGTTTCACCTGGCAGCGCCGACACTTCCTCTAGCGTTGAGGGTTCTCAGTACGCTCCAGGGTAGAGAGCATGAGCAAGAGTGGACACTATCTTGCGCATCTGTTGCTCATGTAGAAACCAGGCCATATGTGAGCCGCCAGCTCCCTATTTCTTTCATTGTGAATTATTGCACTTTTTGGAAGTTTTTGAGTTTTAAAATTAAGTGTTCATATGCTTGTCCCTTCCCTTCACTTCTTATGGGACATTTCTTAATGAGTGATCTCTTAGGCAGCTGAAATGGCACAGATGACATCACTCACAAAACACAAATACTACCGTAACTATGCTGTTTATTTAATAAGACACCATTAATCAGGCAACTAGTGCGTGCATACATGTATGTGTGTGGGTGTGTGTGTGTGAGTGCTTTTGTGTGGGTTGCATTGTACTAAAATTGAACATACAGTAGAAGAGAGAATGTGTTGTTTAATGTTTTATTAAAAACATCTTCACTGTATAGGCGATTGAGGTCTCACATATTTCATTTTGTGATTCTAGTCTTTGGATAAATATTGACATTGTATAGTTGCCCAGAAGAATCTTTCAATGTAGTATAAATATTAAAAAATATTTATCATTTTGTAGAGCCTCCAAAAGGGTGAGTATTCTCTGTTTACTTTCATGCTGCATTTTTCTTACAGGATTTTCTAAATAAAACTTGTAGCATAAAAGTCTTATTTTTATCCTAATGTTTACAAAAGGAGGTCGAAGAATATGAGGAGAATAATAACACAGTAAAAGTGAGCAGTCGGAAGAGTGAAGACGAGAAACTTCAAGTACTTTCCAGGACTTTCACAGACTCGGTTTCTAGAAGGGAAAACCCTGTGTTTTAAGAGCGCATTCAAATTGAAAATTAATACTTAAGATTCTTTGAAATCTTTGAAACACCCCATGTTTGAGTTGGTGTCACAATGCTGAGAGCTGGATTTAGATCACTATTGATCACTTGTCACATTGTTGCACAGACGTGGGCCACCTTGTTTCTAACTTCACTGGTAGGCTGCCCTCTAGTGTTCCTTGGTCTCAGCACACCCACTTTGCATTCCCAGGAAGGTGAACACATCCCAGTGTTAACCATTCAATCATCAGCCGCTGCCAGCCCTTGCCAGCCCAGATACACAGGGCGCCTAAAGTTAAGAAACTTACAATAAAAAGGTCTAAATGACTGTGATGAATTAATGCATGCCCATCACAAATGTGCTTGATGGCACAGAGGACAATATTATATGGGAAAACACATCCGTGGCTATAAATCAAAGCAAACTAAGATGAACACCTAACAAGTTTCAGGACTATCAAGCTGTGGCACTTCATCTTTTTCGACTTTGTGCTACAAAGGACCCATAAGTGCTAAAATCAGATCCATGTAAACAAGCTTAGAAGGAATTTTAAATAAGATTAGGTGAAAGTAGCAAGTATCAAGAGAATTGGCCTTGGGTTCTCAGACTTGTACATTTCCCTGGTGCAAACCCTCTGAAAGGAAGTTTGGCGCTTTGTTCTCCAACCGCATGAGGAAACCTGGCCGCAGCCACACTGGGCGTGAGTCCTGAGCTGGCAGTGGCACCAGCTCGGCTTTTCCTTGGCTGGGGAGTGAGCATCCTCCAGAGTCTGCAAGAAGTGCAGAAGAAATGCCAGGCTCAGCAGTAATTTTTTTTTTGCGTGTGCGACGTTAGCATTCTGCCTGAGGTACAGAGGTGGCGTGACAGCCATCCAAGTGCATCCAGCGTGCACAGCCGCAGAATGGCTGTCCCATTTCGTAACAGTGGCGGTGTGCTGCTTGCTGTCTGTCACCGCTGGTGCTGCTGTTTGTCCCGGCGTTTTAAACATTTTAAAACAGAGATCAGAAGGGACAAGGCAGAGCACACTGATGCCAAACAACCCAGTGCAGAAAGTCAACTTGGGACTTAGCCTTGTATAGAATGTCCTGAGAGAGTTCAAAGCATATCTGGAGTTTGATATTCGGTTGACTATGGCTTTTTGGGGGAAGGTACTTTATACCTCGGTGCCTTGCTTTTCTCATCCGTAATAAGGGACTGCTAATTGTGCCTATCTCATAGGGTAATTGAGATAACCTATACCTGAATGGTGTCAGGGCCATGCAAATGCTCAAGCAAAGTTAGATGCTGGTGTGGATTATTGGAATGGAAAGGGGGGAAATTATGAGAGTGTAATTGCTCTTAGTGAGACATTTGCTTGCCCTCCTCTTGCCTCTGTGCCCCATTGTGTGTTAGCACATGATGTAAGAGAGCTGACTTAATAGCCATGAGGTCATTAGCACTTGCCCCCTGTTGCAAAGAGCCAAGTTAGACCTTATGTTTACAAACCATTTTGTTTGAGGCAGGGTCTCACTCTAGAAGCCAAGCCACTTCAGCCATTTAAAGTGCTAAGATTTACAGGCATGAGCCATCACACCCTGTTCCGAAATGTTGAGTCAGGCTTGAAAGGTGAGGAAGCCAAATCATGCTTTCCGTGGGTCCAGTACTCAGTGTTTGTGAGGCTCCTGGTGCCTGGCCAGGTCACAGCTTTTCTGTATCGTGGAGGAGGTTTATAAAGTTCTGTGCGCTTGAGACTCGTGTGCATAGGGATTCCCCGCTGAATGGATTTTCTGAAAGCAATGTTTAGGTTGTAAGTGATGCTCTGTTTGAAGTCATCATGCTCAGGATTGTCACAGGAAGGACAGTAGGGAAGTCTCTTCTAATTGAATGGTAGACTCAGAACCAGCATATAAATGCAAAGAAGTTTATTTTCTACAACAAAACCCTGCCATTAGGTGCTTCTTCCAGCACTCTGGCCTGTCAAGCCTAGGGAAAAAAAAAAAAGAAACCCAAACCTTATTTCTGAACAATGAACCAATAGGAAAGCGACTCCCTCGTTTGACCAGGTCCTTCCCCCCTGCTCTGGGAAGGTGTCATGTGGAGTTGGAAAAACTGGTAGTTTAACAAATCCTCTGGAGAGAATGACAGACTTGAACCCAGCGGTCAGGTCTGAAGGCAGAGCCACTCTTGACAACAAAATGAAAGAACCAGACTGTGAATCTGAAGATAGGATATAAACATCCTTATATTGAGAAAGATGGAGAGAAGTGAGGGCCAAACTGATCACTAAACCTTCAAATAAGCAAGAGTTAATTCTGGCCTTATCTATTCCAAGTGTTTACTCCAACGGGAAACACAGCCTAATTTACAAAAGTAAGGAAGCTGTTGGTCAGGGTTTGGGGAATGTGCTAACAAGTAGGAGCTTGGAGATGGGGTGTCTCTGGAGACAGGCAGTAAGAACTGGCACCCTCCCCCAGTGGTAGCAAAACGTGTGTTCATTTGGTAGCCGCCCAAAGTCAAGGACCATCTGACAGCTGTTTGGTGTTTCTTATGAAATGGGTTTGGGCCCTGACCAGATGCTAGTGGACAGATGTTCACAACACAAAAAGCTTCATCAAAATAGGCACTAATTGACATTGTCCTGGCATCTTCACAAATAAGGCAGAAATGGGCAGGTCACCAGTGACCATCACCACCCAAGCCTGGCCCTAGGCTGAGGGTGGAGGCTCTGCTGGGACATGGAGCCTTCTCCACAGCCGGGGACTTTGGATCACAGGGCTCCTTGCACAAAGCTTCCAGAAGGGTGTTTATTGCTTGCTTTATGTATACTCATGTGTGTGTATTGGACAAACACTTTCAAAATGATCAAGCCAATCAGAGGCCATTTGGACATCACCAACCCCTTACTCATTAAGTCAAACCCAAATGCAGAATTTTCTCCACAATTTTGGATTCTGTGCAATATTTGTGAACAAATGTTTTATAAAAGTTATTATGTATTGCTTCCACGTGAGCATCTCCAACTGAACCACAATAATCTAGACTGGCGAGCACCGCACTGGAGTTTTGAGTATACACTTCAGTTAAAATGGACTTTACAAAACCTGACATTAAAGCGAGTTCTTTAGGGGCAAACTGGTTTGACAATGGCTCATCAATAATTATATGGGCTTGCACCTACTTGTGCAGCCTTCATTTTTTTTTTTCCAATTCAGTCATTGGAGTGTCTGAAGCACTTTTTGAGTTAGTTACTCTTATTTTTTTTTTTCCTTTCAGTTTTGCACGTTGGGAACAAATTCTAAGTCACTCCTGGTGTGTACTGACGGAATCTGTCAGCCTTCCAGGGTTGGCAGATTATCCCTTCTAAGTCAGAGTGCGGTTTTACAAATGTGATGCAAAACCTTTTCATCTATGTTCCATTGCCTCTCTTTCCAGAGTCAGGTCACATAGACAGAGAGAGGCTCTCCCTAACTGTAGGCACTCCATACTCCACTCCCAGCAGCCCATCCATTTCCTCTTTCCCCTCTTTCCATCCTGCCCTCTAGATCTTTCCAAAATATGATCTGTGTAATCCAGCTAGGACGCTGGATACTTTTTGCTAATCATAGCTGTTTGTTTAAAAGAGATTATAGTCTTTGTCAAAGCTGCGTCCAATTGGGTGTGAAAAGCTGTGTCTGTCCTGATCCTGGCGCTCATCCTACTTGCAAGTATGTTGGGTTTTTTTTTTTTTTCCTGACATTTTACTCTCAGCATTTCTACACCAGCGAGCCACCCCTCTCCCCTCCATTTTCTTCTGTGTCTCCTGCTCCTATGAATGAAAGGCAGCTCTAACTAAAGGGATTAGAATATGCCCAGCCACCAGCTCTGGGTACTATTGAGCCCATTGTTTTTCTCCCAGCACTGTGGAGCCAAATCTCATTTTATAGCACGGCGTATTCTAGGAATTCCACTCCATCAGGACAACAGACTTTCTCTAATGCCTTCCTATTTTCCCCATTTGCTGCTGTCACCGGCAGCGCCACACAGTCCTGCAGCAGGCAATTAGAATTCACTCCTCCCCAAGGTTCTGCTCTTCCCCATTTGCAAGGGGACCACAAGGCATCAGCTGCCGTATTAAGTAGACATTAATGACAGCAAGCCGCGATCACCCGGAGCAGTGGTGGAGACGATGTGTTTAAGATTCAGTTCCGGTGAGAGGCTGAGCCTGGAGTTCAGACATGCTCCCACTCCTATGCTAACACACGGAGGTTTAGGAGAAACTGGACGGAGATGATGCTTGATGGATTTTTCAAATACTTCAGAGTAAATGAGGTGAGTGTGTTTAAAGTAAACACACTATTAAAAGTTTCCCAATAGGGTCCCAAAAAGTAGGTCCGATACAAAGTTACATCGTGTGCTAATAATCAGTGTGCTGTCTGTATCCATTTTGTTCTTTTTCTCTATAGTTTTCTAAGAAGATTCCAAACTGGTAATACTGTTCAGTTTTCCAAATTAGAAAGTGTCCTTTGGAGACTTCCCAGGCATCTTGGAGCCTGTCCTCTTCTTGCTGGTCCCCCGCTGTTTTTCTCCGGGATGTGGGATCTCCATCATTACTTTCTTGCCCCTGTCCACAACCCGGACACTTTAAAAAGAATTTCTAATGTATTTTGGCAATGACTGAATGACAAGTTATTCATTTTGGTCACATCTGGCAATGCTTGGGACCACTCATGAAAGAATTTCCTATTGGATTTCTAAGGCTGCCCCGTTGGTAATATTCCCGCTGCTGTCAAATGTGGGGAATTGTAGGTATGAATGGGTCTTCCCCTAGTAGTTGCCCCGCTCCTTTAAATAGGCTGTGCCCTTCCTGTAGAGAGCACACAACCTAATGCCACCTTTAGGGCAGGCTGTCTCACCTTCCCACTCCTCGGGTCTCCTCAACTAGATTCTTCCATGGCCGGTGCCCTGTGCTGTGCACGGAGCAGCGCATCCTCTACTGAAGCCGACCCTGGAGGATTTCATCGAGTACCAGATCATTAATTGACCTGGAAGGTGACCGAGTAATCAGGAGTATTTCAAAACTCCTTTATGTCCATCGGCTCATTTCCTTCTGACAGAACCGCATGCTCCTGTCTCTGTGTCAGCTCGAGAAAGGGAAGGAACAGTCTTCTCAACACAAACAGAGTCTGTGCAAAGTTAGGAGATTTTTTTTTTTAAAGAAATTGTTTTCCCCCAGATACTCTACTGTGCACTCTCCAACTTGAGAAACTCAAACATGTTGAAAGGATGACCGCTTGCAAAAGCCTTCCTTTCTGAAGGATGCGAACACTGAACCTCGAACATTGGATGTGCTTGGCCCCACACCGTCTTCTCACCTTCTGTTGGGAGGTGTTAAAGAGCGAGGACTAGCCAGTGGCTCTGCTTACAGTGCTTTTGGTTCATCTATAGTTCTTTGACAAGTGTCAGTGACTTTCTGGGTCAGAGTGACTGGCAAGCTTTTCTCTTATTATTCCTTTGGGTTAGTCTAGATCTAGATGTAGATCACTACAGGGAAGCTCTGTAGACTGGGCACCATGTCTTGCAAGGGAATGCCTGTAAACGTGATAAACGTCAGGCAGATGTTCCAATGCCCTGCTCTGGCTGTCTGTCAGAGAGTTGATGGTTCCTAATGTTTTCGGTTGTCAGCCCAGACACACACACATCCTGAGATTATTGATGTTGCCCTTGTAGCATTTAATTGCGAACCCAAAGCTGTTAGAGGAAGCTTTTGATTACAACCTGTGCATGTAACACCCAGTGTGTTTGAGTCCAGCAATCAGAAAAAAACTTAGAGGTGGCTGGGGGGAAATGACTCTAGTAAACAGAAGTATAAACGGGGCAGACGGCACATCTGTGGCCGACTACAGAGCAGCCAGTGCCTAAACTCGGATCCTTGTGCCACCACTCACGCTGGCCGTGCGACCTCGGGTCGCCTCGTCATATCTTTATTTTCTTGTCCAGTGTAGTAGTTGGGCCTGTCTGGTGGGTAGATCGAGGAAGTCCGTGGAAGTAAGTGCCCCTCATTTCCTGCCTGTGATAATCCAGTCTAGAAGCTTCTGGCTAGTGGAAACCATTCTGAGACTACTTACTGTTCCTTGGCCGTGAGATGATTTTGGTCCTGACCACGTGATGTTTAAAGGCACCACTGAACTCCCGACAACCTAGGGTGTCTCTAGCATTACTAGTTGTAGAACACCAGGTTGTTCAAAGCCCTGAGACTACAGATCACGGAGATGTCCATTGGGCACACATGACAAATCCTTCTAGAGCCGGTCACCGGGGAAGATTATGTCAACTCGCCTGGGGAAAACATCTTGTTTTCACCGAGGTTTAGGAAAGCCAGGCAGGAGCAATGTTTCAAGTTCAGGAGGCCCCTGGGGCTCTTCATATCACACGATTTTATTGGCATTGGCACTTTAGCGACATTATTTCACAGATCTGATTTCAAGTTCAAGAATAAAAGGCAGAATAATGGTGTCAGGTAACCCCATTCTTGACGATCTCCCCTTCCTTAAAATAATCCAGACATTGCTGATGCTGTAGAATTTATGATGACCCTTCAATAAGCATGTATATTTTTGCTCTTAAAATAAAGACCTAATAGGCTTAGAAGAAAATGTTAGGGAAATTAACTACTGAAAATAATTAGCAGGAACGCGTAAAAATTTTTTTTAAATGACAATTATTACTTTAAGTTTGGTAAGGACCAAAATGAATGAACGAACGAACGAATGAATGAATACAAACAAAACAACCCTTTAAACTATCAACCCATTTCCAACCAAACTATCAAGGGAGTCTTCTGCAGAACACAGCAGAAAGTGACTGAACTGTCTTTAAAATTTCCTGCTTCATGGAAATGTCTCTGGATACCATGGGCCTGTAGGCCGAAGATGGATGCCCCAACGGTACAGAGGAACTTTGGGTGACTGTCCAGGCAGCGAGATGTCTCTGTCATTTCTAGAGTTTTCTTATTTCTTGTTT
>NW_026067946.1:7711328-7897455 GCF_014885135.2 Alexandromys fortis
GAGTCGCCATGATGCTCCCACTCCAGACAGACGCAGGTTAAGATCCTCTCTGGTAAGCCAGCTCATGGGCTACACAGAATATTAGAAATGGGTTAGAACAATATGTAAGAGCTAGCCAATAAGAAACTGGACCTAGCCGGGCCAGGCAGTGTTTGAAAGAATACAGTTTCCGTGTAAATCACATGGCTTTTTATTTTCTAGGTTAGGCTCCATCAGTAACTTAAGTATAATGTTAAGATGGCCATTCAGCGGGATCAGAAAGGGTGTAACTCATATTTTGGAGGTCATAGATAGTTGAATTGAATGTGTGTCCTGATGAGATAGATAGATAGATAGATAGATAGATAGATAGATAGATAGAATATGCCATTTTCAGAGAGATGTATGTGATCTTGCAAAAATATTGGTTGGGCATCCTAATTATTGCCTTACATTCTTAGCTGTTCTGGAAAGTATTGTAGCTTACATGTGGCATAAAGGAGAAGGAGAAACTCTTGGACTTTGGATAAATGGTGTGCTTCAGTCCTGTGGTTGCCAGGAAAGCATTCACTGGGTAGATTCTGTTAACAGTAATTGGATATTTATGCCTCATTAGAAGAGGGTAATTTCCTAGTTATTATAAATAACCTCATTGTTGTTTTGTGTCCCCGATTTACACCTTTGCTTATATGTCTAGGCATTGTTGACAAAGGCAAGTTGAAAAGTTGCCTCCATAATGTCTATCAGAGGATGGACAGCTTGGGGGAGGGCACTGAGTCTCTCAATTGGCGCCATCTCCATGGTGGCTCCTAATCCCTCCTCTTCCTGACATCACAAAGCTTTTATAGTATTGTCATCTGTAATTGTGTAAGACAACGACACAATCAAGAATCTGTTTCTGGTCTTTCCAAGCCCTGCTGTTTCTTTCTTAATGTCCAAGGTTTCCCTATACCATAGAATGTTTAAAAGCAGGGGCATATATCCAGTTTCTAAAGGGACCTCTCAAACTCCACAAGAATTTTATCTCTTCACTGGGATCTCAGAAACTGGAAATTTGTGAGGCTTACAAAATAATCTCTTAGTAGATGCTTAGCTATATTCATGCTTTCGGTATGGGATCTTTCTCCCCAGTTTTCAGACATCAAGAAGAAAAATGCATCGGGCCCACTTTATTGTTTGGTTATTCGAACGCTTGTTTGGCCTTTGCGTCAGCTAAGACAAAAGTCCCTTTAGAGCAGTTTCCAGTATTGTATTGTATAAGACCAAGTTTCGCTTCCTGTGTGGTTCTTTGTAGAAGTAGGAAGTGCAGGTAGAGAAGGCTGATATTCTGTTCCTCCTTTAGTTTCTAAGGTAGCATTCTCTTAAGCATAGAGTTTCAAGTACTTTGGTATCCATTGTGGCTTACAAAAGGAGACTGTGCAGCTGTTTTGAGATGAACTGAAGTCACCCAGACGGTGAGAGTGAACTTTCTTCTTATCTCTTCTACCGGCTCCAAACAATCTGTAGCCAACTGCTCCCCTGACCTCAGTGATCATCCCACTGAAAAGCATGTTTTTTTTTTTTTTCTGGGGTGTGAGTAAGGGATATCTCAAACTCTTCAGCTGAAGATGCTCTATCAGTGAAAAATGTACTATGTGAGCCCAGTAACTTCCCCCACGGTATGCAACATTATCTTCATATACCATACAATGTGAAGAACTTTGAATTTAACACATGCTGAGGACGGGAGAGGATACTTTATCATTCCCATTAAAAATGTGAAATGTGTGAGCAGCCCACCTCTAACAACCCCTTAGTCCCCAAGCAGAAGTTTCAAACTTGCCTCCATTCACCATCCCCAAACCCATTCTTTGCTCCAGCGTCACAAGACTGTGATGCTCACCAAGATACAGCACGAGCTTTGAGAACCATTGCTAACCACCTTGACACGAGAGTACCACATATAGAATCTAGAGTCTGTGGGTCTTCCCTGGAAGCAAGAATTAAGGTCCATAAATCAAGTACAACATCCAGGAAAGAGCTGTCAAGAAGAGTGAAGTCACTCGAAAGTGGCCCTAGCTATTCCATAGAGCACAGCTATGCTAATTGCTGGAGCTCTGGAGGTTGGAGATTGATCAGCCCAAACATCTCTATTGGGAGGTGTGAATAGAGAGATAGGGTAGGTAGATGGTCTTACACAGAATCCAGGACAACCATGAAGCTTGAAGCTCCCCAGCAGAAAAGACGCATCCAGGGAGAGACTTCACTTCCTGGCTGGGAATGGTATTAGTTTGTAACACTTAAGAGCCCTGTGGCTCTCCGAAAGAGGAGCTCACATGTTGTAAGATTCTAAGTGGAAAACACTTAATTAACCATGCTGGATAAGTCGCCCCCCTTCTTTGCAGTCTGCTTTACAGCCACTGGTATTGACTGGAGGTCCTTCAGCATTGTAATGAAAGTATCAGATGTATAGCAATTTACATCCTTGCGTTTTCTCCTCTGGTTGGGACCCAGAGGTACTATACTGGCCAGTCTTCCTGCTTGTTTGTTCGTCATGCGGTCAGCAAATAAAGCTTCAGTTGTAGGGACTTCCTTAATAGATGAGACAAAAGCCTTTTCTTAATCAGTGTTTCACTAGAGAGAATCCACTAGTGACGCAATGAAGGGAAGTGATCAAAGCTTCTCAAACTCCCTCTTTTTAAGACTATATAAAATGGACCATTTTGACAGCACCCCTCCCCTTTCCTATGTTTGAGTAGTGAAGCACAAACATAAATTGCAGCAGTGTGGATACACTCAGAGGCTTGGTGTATGGATGCCTTGGTAGCAGTCCAATTAAGATGGCCCAGAAGAAAAGGATCAAAGCAGGTATTTTCCATAACACCGAATATGGGACTTTTCAGCCACATCAATGGGCACCTTTTCAGGACACTTAGTAATCATGGTGTTACCTGTCGTTTTTCTTTAATGCCAAAAGATAAAAAGGCGCTTTTTTTTTTTTTTTTTGGCTAATAGATTTTTTAGAAATCCTTTTAAACCCTTTTTAGAGCAGCAGGAAAAACTGATTCAAAGGCAGAGTGCAAGCAGAATGATTTAATGGAAACCAGGCAACAAACGCAAGGGGAAAAAGAAACTGGGTTTGGAACCTAAAATAAATCGAATATATAACACCTTTTCCATTTTGCTCCCTTCTTTTGTTGCTGTTTATTTTGTGAGGATCTGTATTTATGGAAGAGTCAGTTGATTGCTTATCAGGCCAAAGCTTGTGTTTGCTCCGAATAGTGATAATGAACTATAAAAAGAGACAGGAATGGCTGAAACAGGCAGAGATGGGACCGGGGGAAATGGGTGGGTTTTGTATGGGCTGTGAGAGCTTCAGCATTGAAAGCTCTGGAATTCCCTGCCGTGCTCTTATGTTAATTGGAGGGGGGTTACTATAAGGAACCGTAATGAGTGTGGGGGCTTCCCAGGCAATCTCCCGGCCCCAGGGAAGAGCTCTCAGTAATTACTTAGTTACATCCCCATGGCTGGGTTGAGAGGCGTCTACAGCCTCGTTCTGAGCCAGCCTCAGCCCTGTGACCCCAGAGCTGATTAGAAATGCAGCCGGGCAGACCCATGCCAGCCCACCCAGAGCGGAGGCATCACCCTGTCACAATCGGCAGGTGATCCGCATGCAGGTTAACCCGTGAGTGGCATTAGTCGAAAAGACACGAGGACTTGAGGTATGGGTTGTAAAAATGGGGGTTCTCTTAGGAAAAGGAGGGGCAGGCTCTTTTTAACTGGTGTGATAACTACATCGTAGCCACACAAGGGTATTTGTTAGTAGTTTATCTTTTTAAGATGGAAAGGAATCACGGTGTCTCTGGGGAGTGAATACCTGGACCTTGGCTTGTCCACCTAGTGCAGTGCAGAGACTAGTATTTACCTACTAACCTTGGGGCCACGTGGACAATGCACCCCAGGTCAGAGAGCTGGGTGATAAGGAGGATCGCCTTCAATGACCTGTAGGATTATAACTATCACCACGTTCTAGGCCTTTCCCATCAGCAAAACATGACTCTGCCCGGATCTCCTGCATATACTTATTATCGAAATGATTTATCGTTTCATTAAAGCTTCTTGTTTCCAAAATGATTTATAGCCCTTAAAGAAAAAATCTCAGCCATCATAACAGCCCCACGAACAACTAACAGCTCAGAGCTGTGTTCTCTTAATCCTAAAAGGATTCCTGCCACAGGGCCTGCCGAGGAATGATGGGTGGCAGAACGTAAGAACGCTACATCGTGAGGAGGGTGGGATGAGAAGATCCCTCCTTGGAACAGGTTGTCAGCACATCTGAGTGATCCCTCTGAACCCACATCAAAGCCTGGGTGCGCTCCTTTTCCTCATTCAGTGCTGCCATTTCCCAGAGCAAATAAGCCCATTGGGAGGTACTGAGCCAGCAACTCACGCCTTCCACAGTCGCCTGTAACAGTGGAAGGCGAGGCTGATAAGTCATCTGCCAATTCATCTTTTAAGTCAAAGTTTAAAAGCAATAAATACCAAGCTAGAGAAACATTGACAGAGATGGTGACATCATGGCAATTCCAAGTTTCTCTTTGTTCCTGGATTTTTTTTTTTTTTTTTGTATAATGGTCTCGGTCTGTTTGATAGACCAACTCCATTCTCAGGGTGATGGGAGACTTCTCTTCAGACGTATAAAAGGAGGCTCTAAAGTCAATAGCTGTCATAGATCCAGTGTCTGTGTTACCCCACATCCATGCCCCAGGGTCGGTCTTGAGAAAGATTGGGAAAAGAAGTCCTCGTGACCGTAGAACCTCACTTAGACAAGGAAGGGTGACTCATAGTTGTGACGATTGAAAGGGGGTTGCCTTCGAACTTCGAGAAACAACAAGGAAATGCAGCTGTAAATATATTGCTAGGAACAAAGAGACTAGCCTCATCTTTTCTGTACCTGAGTTATTAGCAGAAACATTAAGGGGCAAAGAACATTCATTGTCTTATCTTTACCCACAGGTGAAGAAGACCCACAGAACAACTTTGTCAGCAAACACAGTTTCCTGAGATGGGGGGTGGGGGGTGGGGCAAAAAGTCTTCAACCCCATGTTTGGGTTTGTAAGTGTACCAACAAGCCTATATAATCAAAGACCTCCATGTGTATTTTAAAGAGCTGCCCCAAAGATCACAGACCTTAATGGCGAAGTAAAGAAAACAGAGATGCAGAGGCAAAGAGACAAAGGCAGAAGTGATAAGGGGCGGCTTGGTCCCGAATCTAACCACACTGGGCTGTTGATCAGGAGCACTGAGGCTTGGCCACACTATCAACCCACATCTGCTTGCTTTTTAGCCTATCACCCCTCTTTACTTTTTCTTCTGCCAGCAACAACTCGGGGCAGCGTGCGGGTGTATTATTTCTCTTACCTAATCTGTGTTAAACAGTCCTGGAGGGTCAGGAAGCCAGCTAGAGTCTAAACCTTTGGAGAAGACGATAAAATAGTGTGTTAATCACTCCTGACATGCTTTGGGTTCGAAAGTGGAATTCTTGGTCTTGTTTTTTTTTTTTTATAGCAAGTTTAGAAGTTTAGATATTAAACTTTGCTTGGCATGAATGGGGATTTCTCTGCACCCAGTTATGCGTCAAGTGTGATGCAGATTATCTGGCGGGGAGGGGGACATGACGTTTTCAGCCGAACCCACCGAAAGAGAAAAGCAATGATGGAGTTGGATATGGCTGCGGTTTTGCAGAGCACTTCAGAAAAGATGAGAGCAGAGGGCTTTCAAGTGAGAGAGAGCCACTTCTGAACTGGTCATTTTGTCACATATTCTATGGGAGGGTCGGAGAAGGGCACTTTCCTGGACTAAGGGATCACTTGTGAGAGTCTTCCAGAAGCATTAAGTACAGTGGAATTAGTTATGAAGTGCAACGTAACCCTTTTATGACTTAAAAGAATCCGCTTATTGTCATAACAGAAAACCCTGTCACCTCTCCATAGTACTCGAAATGACTTTGACATCGCCCTGAAAGAGAAAAGCTACTGAGATTGGGGTAAAAGCTTTCAACAGGCCCACGATAGTCCATGTACTACTGAATCTCGGCATTATAACCTGAAAATAATAGTGTCTCCAAAATGGATAAACGGTGGCGGGGGAGGTCCAAGGGTTCGAGTACAGGCTGAAGCAATGGTCTCTGACAGTCCAGAAAGTGGTGACAGCCTATGGGTAAGTAGAGGCACTGTCATGCGCATGTCTTCACTGAGCAGAAGAGGGACCCTGCCTTTGCTTTCTTTCTCACCCACATCACCACAGACACTTCCTGCTTCCCAAGCTTGATGCAAAGACAGCTTTATTCAGTGAGTAAAGTGATGATGGCACCGCACTTTTGAGCCCCGACTGATGCCTGTCCAAAAACTTCATCTTCAAAGAGATCCAAACTCTTGGAATCCCAGTAGAGCATAGTATTTGACTTTTATTTTGTTAGTTTATTTGATGCGACAGATGTAGGCACTCGTGGTGCTCTTAAATTCTGTGCAGCCGGAAGCTGGGGAGGAGGAAATAGATGTTTTCTGGATGTTGTTAATGAAAGATGAAAGGACAGGAAGTGTTGCTGTAAAGGGGGGTATGAAAATTACATGTGTATGCATGTATGTAGAGAGGTTGGAGATGCTTTTCATGGGAAGAAACACAATAGAACAATAAAGAAGGGAGAAAAATGGTCCGGAGGCCCTTTAGATGAAAGTTTACTTTTCAAAGTGATGGGATATTTTATTTTTAAGAACAGTCAAACCTTGATCTGCTCTGGCAGCATACCTGAGTGGATAACACGCACGATAAGTAGATAGCATCTGGAAAATAATAGAATAATTAATTATCTCACCCCCCCCCCAAACTATTTGGGGCTGGAGAGGCTCAGTGGTGAAAATTACTGGCTATTCTTCCAGAGGACCAGGGCTCCCCATTCTCAGCACCCCCATAGTGACTCACAGCTGTCTGTACCTCTAATTCCAGAGGATCCCATGAACCTCCTCTGTCCTCTGGGGGCACCAGGCATGCACATGGTTCTCAGACATGCATACAGGCAAAAAAAAGTCATAAATATAAAAGTTAATGTAAAAAAACGTCTGCTTTGGTTCTGATATTTCCACTGAAGAGAAAATAGAGAGACGTAATCTAATGGTTCCCCGAGAGTCAGGTACAGAATCATCAGAAAGCATGAAGAAGAAGATGAATGGGGTTGGCAGTACCTTTCCCATGACATGGTGTGTGTTTCTGCGCTAAGATTTTGTAACTGGCTAAAGAAGGTTGCCTTCAGGAACTTTAGGGTTTTTGTTTGTTTGTTCCTATGTAAGGTGTTTTTAAGTTATCCCAACTGTTAATTAGTGTTTGAATTGGTAACGACAATCATGCAGGCTTAGTGCCCCCAGAACAAACTTGTATGGGTGGCTTCTTGGCATTGGGACATGCCCAATAATTAACCCTCTGCCTTGTGACATTTGTGTAGCATGGCTCCCTTTGAGAACATTGGTTTCAAATGTCATCGAGTCCGAGTACTCATTAAAATAGTAATCATCGTTTTCATGATTGCACCCCCCAATCCACAGCATAGGGCTTCTGAAAACTGACACACCAGGTTAGGCGCAGACCAAAACTTTTCACGTATTAACTGGAAGCTGTCAGATTTTGAGTATTTACCGCACACCGGACGTTTGACGCTTACCAGCTTGTAATCTTTGGAGCAGGGACAGCTGGTTGCCTTCCCCCACTGTTGCCTCTCCACCCCTTCACGGCTGTTCCTCATGAATATTATCAAGCCTTTGCAGCCCGCGAAAGACATGTCCAGATCTGACTCCTGAATTTCTCCCCAAATAATATCAAACAAGGCAGAGCAGTCTGCCCTGTAAGTAATTTATGTTGTTGTCTTCATATTATCGTGATTGAGAATTTGATTGTCTTGGGATGGATTGAGAGCTTTGACATGCATTCAGTGCTGGTAATAGACAGCATTATTTGCACAATGCTTTGCCCTGTCCGCTTTCAACCGTGTGTAGAAATCCACTATCAACTCTGAGCCAAAAGATGCGGATCTAAAGTAGAAATTGTTGGCAGGTATTGGTGCCAGTCAGATGAGAATAAACTGCCAAGGAAGATGCAAGTGAAAATGATAACTTAGGCTATTCATACTCATATTCTCTCTTTCTCCCCATCTCTCTTTCCCTCCCTCCTCCCGCACCCTTCTCCTGGGTGATGTTATAAACAATGGCAATCCATTGGAATTATGCAGCATGGCTGATTTCTAGACAAGCAGGGAGTTTTGAGGAAAAGCTCTAAAACCTGCCTCTGATTTTCAGCTCTATGCTCAGGCCTGCATCTCTGGGCTCACATGAATTGTCATATGGGCAGTGAGGGAGTTGATTTCTTTGGTATTTCAGAGTGCGACAAGGGCCAGGCCCGCCAGGAAGAGTGGTGCAGTGAGACCCACGGGCTCTTTTGTGAACACCCGAAGCAGGAAGTCATCCAGGTGACAGACTTCCAACATGGTGGAGATGACACTCAGACTTGAGCAGAAAGCAGCTCCCTCGCCACCCGCTTAAGACCATGTTTGTAATGATGGCCAGGTTGACTGTGACCTTACGGCACCATGATCGTTCTTACTCCCTTCCTTTAGAGGAAGTATTTGAAATGATTTTCAATCAAGAGCACGATGATGCAGTTTTTCCAATGAAAATATGACTGTTTTAGTGTTATAACAACTACACACTTGGAACACAATGGGCATATGAATCCTATGTCATCTATGTAAAAAAGAAAAAAAAACCACACTACGCATATACAGAACTCTTTTACTGATCTAAGATGTTACAGTGCAAAAAAGAAATTTAGTTGAAGTTATGCAGTGAATGAGACAAAATGAACGTGTGATGGAAAGAAACACTAAGAAACCAGCAGCAACAAAAGAATGGGGCCAGTAAATTCTCAAGTTTCCAATCCACAAACTCAAAGTTAACCACACAAAGCCATATATTACATTCTGTTAGTTTAAATTATATTAAGAACAACTGGGACATCTGAAAACCTAAATGGTTAAAATTTTGTGTAAAAATCAAGGGACTCTTGTTCAGATCAGAAGTAAAATAATAAGTGAGTGTGAGTGCCCGGATTTTGAGAATTCTGGGAAATAATTCACCTGAGCATCTGCCACTGGTTGGTGTTAACCCTTTTGTGGGTGAGTATCGGGTGGGAAACCCATCTATCTTCTGACATTGTGTGTGTGTGTGTGTTGTGTGTGTGTGTATGAGTATCAAGAGGTAAACCCATCTATATTCTGACATTGTGTGTGTGTTTGTGTATGTGTGTGTGTGTGAGTATCAAGAGGTAAACCCATCTATCTTCTGACATTGTGTGTGTGTGTTTGTGTGTGTGTGTGTGGATGAGTATCAAGAGGTAAACCCATCTATCTTCTGACATTGTGTGTGTGTGTGTGTGATATGCTGCATGTGTGTCTACAGGTGAGTATCAAGAAGGAAACCCATGTATCTTCTGTCATTGTGTGTGTGTGTGTGAGTGTATGTGTGTATGTGTATAGGTGAATATCAAGAGGGAAACCCATCTATCTTCTGACATTGTGTGTGTGTGTGATATGCTGCATGTGTGTCTACAGGTGAGTATCAGAAGGAAACCCATGTATCTTCTGTCATTGTGTATGTGTTTGTATGGGTGTATGTGTGAGTGTATGTGTGAGTATCAAGAGGGGCACCCATCTATCTTCTGACACTGTGTGTGTGCATGCATGCGTGCACGTGCGTGTGCCTGTATGTGTGTATGTGTATGGGTGAATATCAAGAGGGAAACCCATCTATCTTTTGACATTGTGTGTGTGCATGTGTGTGTGTGTGTGTGTGTGTATGTGTGTGTGTGGTTTGAGCGGGCTTACTTGGGTCCAAACTAAAGAAAGTGCACACATGTCAATGGGAGAACAATTGTTGAAATCATTGCAGCGAGGTGCCTGGGTCACCAGGTAGGCATCCCAGGAGCCTTTTCTCTGGAGAATAAGCCTGGCACATGGGATCAGCTCTGCACACCACCCCACACAGCTGCAGCAGCAGCAGAACTCTCCTGTCGTGACTCTCAATGATTTGTTTTGTTCTCAGATTGCAAAACAGGGCAACCGCTTTCAAAGCATGTCAGGTTATGTGCGCACACAACAGTCTAGAGAGCTTTAATTACCTTAGAGTTAGGAATATGTGACATATTTCAGGAGAAACACTCTAAAAACAAAATAAGAACTACCGGAGCAAGCTACTGTTGCTTCCAGCTTTCGGGAGCAGAAGCACAATATAAGCTTCACATTGAAGACCTTGCAAAGATTTAGCTTCTTCCAAAGGAAGAAGGGCCGTTTCTTGGCATTTCCCAAGATGGAAGCCTGGTGCTATGGTATGTAAGGATGAGGGTGGAGATACTTAATACTCTTACTGATATATAATGAAGAGTTTGCAGGACAGAGACTATTTTGTTAGCTGTTATTAGTGACTTCCATTGCAAAGTATGACCAATGAACTCCAAGAGTGTATGGACCACAAAATGTATTGTTGAACCAACACGCAAAGAGAGAAAGGAAAGCTCTGGAAGTATGTAAGGATTGTCATGCTAATGGATGTCACTGGGGTTGGGTAGCCTGGCAGTGTTGCAAGGTGAAGCAGTTTATGGTGGTGGCGCTTGCCTTTAATCCCGGTATAGGCAGAGAGAGGCAGGTGGATCTCTGAGTTTGAGGCCAGCCTGGATTACAGAGTGAGTTCCAGGACAGCCAGGAGCTACACAGAGAAGCCTTGCCTTGAGTTAAAAAAAAATTAGAGTGATGATCATGTTGAATTTGATCACTGTCCATTATGTTCACTTATTTATAATATGAGAGCATCAGCATGCATTAGGTGTGCAGTTTATATGTGAAAAAACAGCTATCCAAAAATAATGAGTAAATGAATGAGGTAGCACATGTAAGATTATCAATTATTGTTGAAATAAAAACCACACCTTGGGCGTGGATATGCAGCTTAGTTTGTAGAATGCCTGCCTACCGTTCCTAAGACCTGGGGCTACATGACTAGCACAGCGTAAACTTTCCAGAAGGCTCCTTGTGTGTGCAATCTTGAAGCCAGGACAATGCAGTGCCTGGCCTCTTGGCCATCCACATTAGTACATCAGGATACCCGCTGATCATCAGGAGAAAAGAAACCTAAAACGTTCAGCAGCAAATTATTTTGAGAAGGACAACGGTGCTTTTAAAAGATCAATGAACTCCTATTACTAATATTGGAAAAAATGAAGTCCAACCACTGAGCCTATTTATCTGTACAAGGAGCATGTTATTCAGTCTAAAGGCGCTGATAATTACTCACACTAGGCATTTGGCCCACGTTTTCAAGACCAGATAAAGCCATTAAACCTCTAGCTTGTGCGTCCTGCCTACGTCTATCTATCCCTTGTATGCTGACTCTCATCTACCTTCTGCGCTATGCGTTTCCCATTACCGTGTCCGTCCCTCTCTCCCTCCCTCCCCCATCTTCTATAACCTTCCAATGCCTGAGATGAAAATGGTTCTTCTACTTTTAATAGAAATAAACTCAACAGCCAACACTTAATATGGTACCCACGGCTTATCATGGTAGCAACCCTAAAGACATATGTTATTCTTGTCTTCTTTTCTGAGTCAAGTCCATTGAGATTGGAAGAAGAAGGGAATTTTCCCGGAAGTCACAACTGGAAAATAGCAACGCTAGAGCCTCCGGTCGCTGGGCTGATGCCTCAGCCCGTGATGAGGTCTCCATGGAGCCTTCCGCACTGCTTCAGATGCACAGTTGGTGGAAGGCCATGGCGCCTGCAGTAAAAAGGGTGTTAAGATCTTGTTGCTGATGAAATATGCGGGTACCTTTGGGTGAGTCCTTTAACCTCTCTGGAAGAACAGGCTTCCCTCACGACTGAGGCCCAACTTGTTCCTCCTCGCTCTAACCTTCCTGTGGTTACATTTTCTATTACTGTCTCGGTGTCAACTGTTTGTAGTGAAGATGGGCTGTCGTTTCACGTGGATAGGTGTGTGTGTGTGTGTGTGTGTGTGTGTGTGTGTGTGCTTATGTGATTGCTGCCGGCGGACATTCACCTTCTAACTGCTGGCTAGGTAGGTGTCCTAACACTGGCCTGCTCTAGCTATGGGCTTCATTCTCAGGAACGCCTGTCCTTTTTGTCCCCACATGCTAATACATTGCCCATCGTGGCTCTCTTAATAGCCCGTGAGTCTTGAACTTGGAGCCAGCAAAGTACTGCTTTTGTATATCACAAAAGAACACCAGTTTGGTTTTTTTTTTTTTTTTTCTTCTCCCTTTATCACACAAGGCCCGAATAAAAAGCCTTTCGGCCATTCAGAGGCTACTTGCATTGTGCAGCTGCCCCTGGACTGCTGAGAACATCTCGAGGCTGACAATGGGGTACCTGACCGAGGCTCTGCTCAGAGGACTTATTCAGGAGTCTCAGGACTGGTGCCAGTATGCTCTGGGGGAGGATCGGGGCCCTTTTCTTGGTCAGGCCCTGATAAGCATATTGCGGTTTGTTGTCGCCTTGTGTGCCTGCCTGTGAGGGTTTCCCAGTCTTCGTGCAGTGCCGTCTTCCCAACAGGCTGGCTCTCGGGGTTTCATTCCTGCTTTGGTCCCTCCTCTGTGAATGCACAGCGAGGCTTGGGTCATAGTCCACTCGCAGTAGAGCAATACATCACTGTGTGTGGACTGAATTCCCATGACTCTGGCTGCTCGGGACAATGTCTCTTTCTTCACCAAGCTGATGGTAAATATCTGGTCAGCCTCGTCTGTTTAAAACCAGCCAAGCAGGATTCCCAATGCTGGGAAGAGGATTCTTTGATTTGTTTGTAAGTAAACAGCTCTTCAGTAACTGAAATTAAATTCCAATCACTCTTAAGGTAATACCAAAGGACTAATCCAATTTCAACAGAAGGGAGGGACGGGGATACACCCGCGGCAAATCCACTGCTGCGGGCTACTGTTTCACACCTATGCCTAATACCTGTTTTCATGACTGATGACCCCTGTGCAGAGACAATCATGTTCCTTGTTGGCAGAATTGGGCAAATCAAAAGTCAAGTGGGCATCGTTACTTTGAAATCACTCTGTTCTTGGAAAATAGGGTTAAATTGATGGAGCTACGTGGAGGTTGGCATTTAAACATTTGTGGGTTTTTTATTTTAAGCTCATTAAAGGGTCATGCGAAATGGCTAGCATATACTCTTCCTCAGCAGTGCCCTTGGGTCTATAAGTAGTCTCTGGAAATGGAAATCTAGTGCTGAGAATTTAAGCGAGTAGGATCGAGCTATTTTACAAAATCAATTGATCAGAGGCTCTGTGCTTATGGCTATAGATTGGTGTATTTAAAGGCTCGACTCAGTTGGGTAGATGCTTGTCTGGCGTGTGTGAGGCCCCGGGTTCGATTCTCAGAACCACAAAGACTAATTAATTAATTAATGTTAGATATTTGTTGAAAGGAGCTTTGTATTTCCAACCATGTTTTATGGGGTGCACCCCAATGGAATGAATAACTTAAAAGATGCTGACTTGAGACTTTCTGTGAATCTGAGCTGGTAAGCTGGGACCCCTTCAACTTGAACTTAGCCCTCATCAAATCATCATACGTTCCTATCCGATATTTAATACGTCAACCTTTTTGCCTGTATTTCTTTTCTTTTTTTATTTTTGAAAAGAGATTCTTTTCTCACCTAATATACCCTAAATTATGGTTACTTCTCCCAGTAGCTCCCCACCTCCTCTTTCATCTGGGTCTACTTGCTTTCTGTCTCTCATTAGAAAATAACATAGCTTGTGTTTCTTGTCGAATACAAACGTAGAACAATATTACTTTTATCGTGGGGTCAAGATCCAAAGATCACGCACCTTCCCCAGCTGCTTCTATCCTACTTGCTCAGGTGGCCTCCGCGGCCTGCTAAGCCGTGGTGCAGTTTCTGTTTCCGTTCACTACCACCCGAGTCCTTTCTGTTCTCATCCCCCCAACCAGCAGTGATGCCATCTGCCTCTACAGTTTGGTTTCTGTGTTTTCTGTTTCCCTGTTTCCTCACCAGACCTGTGACCTTATTACCTGGCCTTAAGTTTTCCCACTTTCTCGGGCCCCACTCCTTCCTCTGCCAGTTTCGGTGCTGCTGGCTCCTCCTATCTTTGAGCTCCAGACTACCTTTCCACCTACCATCTGGTGACAGAGTCTCCTGGTGTTTGTCTTATGCTAATGCTTTACTTTGCCTGGGCTGAGTGGCTTGATTTACACACACACACACACACACACACACACACACACACACACATATGTCAGTAAGTGCCCTTTCTGGTATTTCAATTGCCAGAAAGCTTAATATGTAAACTTCTTCGATTGCGCTTCATTGAGTAGGATTTCTGCAGTTCCAGAAAAGCCTTGTTGAGTAAAGGAATAATAGTCTTCATCTTTTCATTCGTGAATTCAATAACAGTAGTCCTGACACAGACCTCAGTCCGCGAGGCGGGGCGTTTGTTTCTCAGCCCTATGGGAGTTGCAGTAATTCAATGAGTATGCATATGAGGGCCTTTACCTTTACAGCTGAGGCTCTCTCTTGAGGGGAGGGAAGGTTGCATTAAAGAGAGTGTTGTGGTGAGGAAAGTGAGCTGAGATCACCTCCAGGCCAGAAGGAGCAAGTGCGGGCAGGGGCTTAGCTCAAAAGGCAGTTTGCCTGGAAGTCACGGACAAAGCACCAAGCTGAGCTGGGCTGTGAGCTGCACCGGAAGTCTGCCCATTGTTCTCTGCGCTTTGGGAAGCGCTGATAAGACCAGATTTGCGCTGGGTACAAGGGAAGTTAAGCAAAACAAAATGGTGGTAGCAATATGAACAGAGGGAAGGACCGCTAGTAAAATTTAGGAAGGAACAACAAGCCTTTGGGTCCAGTTGACTTGGCTTTGGTGGCCCAGGCCAGTGGCTCTGGGAGGTTACCGGTGGGGAGAGACTCCCTTCTGAGAATACCCAATAAATGCCCCTCATGGCCCAGGCATTTCACAATGGCTTAGCGTTGTACTCAAGGAAAAAGGTAGAAGGAAAAGAGATTGGCACGTGTATAGGAATGTCTGTGAACTCCAAGAAAATGGCATCACCAGAGGAAGGGCAGAAGAATGGGGGACCCTGCTGGAGAGGCTGGGGACCAGAGCAGGCTTAGCTGCTGCAGGGCAGACTGGGATTCAAGGGCAGATTGTTAGTAGGAGTCAGCCTCTGGGAGGGCTGGTTCCTCCTGCCTGTTGTTTGGTCCCCAGGATGAGGAAGAAACTCAGTGCTACCAGGGGCAAGAGTCGGGGGGGGGGGGGGGGGGGGGGGGGGGGGGGGGGGGGGACGGACGACGACAAAACTTGGAATCCCAGCTGCCTCTGGGAATTGCTTTCTAGCAAGAGGAAGGACTGGCCAGCGGTTAGCAGCTTTTCTAGATTTGTTTTTCTACCTCTCAAAACAGCTCTGTACATTTCTCTGCCACAGCCCTCCCTCACTCCAGAGAAAAGTGGGCTGATACACTTTGGAAAGATTTTCAATAACAAGGGCTTTCTAAATAACTTTCAGTTTCACCAGGAAGTCGTTCATCCGGAATGCCCTTCCCCCCAAGAATCCCAGTTAGTCAAAGTTTTACTGAAACATGTCAGCACTGAGAAATGCAGGAGGCAGCTCAGTATGCCCAATAAGACGCGTAAGAAAGTTTCACGTCTGCGTAAGAGCAGCAGCGGCTGCCTCTTCAGCTGCCAGCCATGTCAAGCATGCCATCAGGGATGCAGAGGAGCCCACCGGCTCGACACAAGGAACACAGTGGAGAGCTACAGCTCCAAGCAGAAAGAGGACCTCTTCTCAGGGGTCCAGGGAACATGTGCTCAACTACAGAACATTCCTGACTTGGAAATTACCCATTAGCATCGAATAGCTGTAACATTTTATTCATTTACTTACTTATTAGTGTGTGTGTGTGTGTGTGCACGTGCATGCATGCATGTGTATGTGTGTGTGCGTGTGTGTGTGTGTGTGTGTGTACATGATGTGGTAAAGAGGGGAAGGGGAGGGAAGGTCAGAGAACAACACTGCAATTAATTCTCTCCTTCCACCTTGATGTGGGTTCCGGGGATTGAACTCAGGTCAGCAGGTCAAGTGCTTTTACCTGCCGAACTTTTTTTTCCTTTTAACCACCTCTGAATAGTTTAAAAGTGAACAATTAAAGAGTCTCAAATGGACAAAACATTACCAAATGGATGCCCTACAGGATTTATTTAAAAACAGCTCGGTAAGTGCGGGTGCAGTACATACAGAGAGCGCGTGCCGAGATCTGGTGTGTGTGTGAGAGCCCTTGGCAGAGGGTGTGGAGAAACCCGATCCTGCGCGTCGTCAATTATGAGCTGTTTACACCTGTCATCTCTGTCTGGGGCCCTGCTAATGATACCTTAACAACTGGCTGTGTGTGACAAACCGCAGAGGACCAAAGCCTTTAAGCTCTGTGATGTGGGTGAGGATTTTGTCACCAGGTTTGGGTGGCTTTAGAACGTTGGTTCTTGAAGATGCCTAGGCCAATGGGGAGGTGAGAGGTCCTCACACAAGGTCCTTCGAACCGGGCACAGGTTAAACCATCAGAGGCAACCAAAGGTCCTGAAAGGAGCCACCAGAAAAGAGCAATGTTTAGAACTTCAGTGTGTAGCCATTGGACCATGTCCTGCTGGCTCACGAAACAGTGTGAGCATGGCGGGGTATGTGCGTGCTGAGGTGTGCACACATATGAATGTACACGCATGTGGAAGCTAGAGGTAGATGAGGTGTGCCTTATTTGATTACACTTAGTTTTTTGAGACAGGGTCTCTCATTGAATTGGAAGCTCATCTGTTACACACACACACACACCCCAGCACTACATTTACAGGCACACCACCACAGCCAGCTTATTTTAAATGTGGGTTCTGGAGACCTGAACTCAGGTCCTCACGCGTGTATAGCAGGCACCATACTGAGCTGGCTCCCAGCATCCGATTGTCTTCTCCTCTCCCATTCCTTTCTGCATTTCCGCCTTCCCCCACCTCTTGCGCAATGCCCTGCACAGAAGAGTGGCGCCTAATAGATGCGTAGTGGACTAAGGAGCAGAAAAATGACCATGCTTAGATGGACAATATTCACAGTTAGGAATGCAGACGGTGGAACTAGCTCGGCCAGGTCCAGACCCCTGCTCCCCCACTTACTAGTTAGTGTGTGGCCTTGGGGAGTCTCCTCACCTGTAAAAATGGGGGTAATAACAGCTTGCACCTGTAGGTGTTGCTGAGGCTGAAATGACCGACTCATTACATAGCAACAGCTGGATTGGAGCCCGACACCCGGTAAACCTACAAAATACTATTTTGCAAAAAATATCCCCCTTTGGGCAGAGAGCGCACTTATGAAAAGTTACTACATAGAGTCAACCAGGTACTTTTGGTCACTGGTTAATAACCTATACGCAGCCTCTGCATTTCCAATAGCCTGTTCTTAAGGTATATAAACTTTTTTGTAACCATGGGCGTTGACCCTTCAGAAGCCAAATGAAATTGTGCATAACCTTATTTTTAAAATATATTTTAAAAGTCCAGTATAAATCTTTAACAGCAAACTAATTTTTCTAAGATATTTTTCCCCTTTTGGAGGGAAAGAAGTGATTACTGGAGGCTGTTTCCTTTTTGGAAATAAATTCACATCAGGGATGCCAAATTTCAATCTTATTACAGCGCGAACCAGCTGAGTTATGGTTTGCTGACCTCCCAGAACACACAGACTTCTGATGGGAACGTGGGAGAAAGCATTTATCTTTTCAGTTCAATAAAGGTGGAGCCACAGTAGTTTAGAGAACTGAGAGGAAAATTCATACTTAAAAATTAAGGCCATGTGTGGCAGGGCGTGTCGACATAGCTGTAGCACTGGACTCCATGAGATGACCTATATTTGGAGTCGATTGTCCTTTACCAATGATCAGAAGCATTAGTAATTCATATCAATATATGTGAGTAATGTAAACGGTGGTGGCTTAAATGTAATTTAATGTAAACGAAGTTACAACGTATCGGCTCACATGTGAATCTCAGCCACCTTCAGACCTGGCAAACAACACACTGCCCTTGGGGGAAAAAAGAGAGAGGAGAAAGAATTAAAAAATTGCTTCCTTAATGTGCAATTTTCTTCAATATGCCAACCCTCTTATGGAAAGCTATATGTTTTAAGATACATCTCATTGAAATAGGAAAAATTCCTTATTCACATCACAAATTCTTTATTCACCCTGCCTAGATTCTGTTGGTTTTGCTCTCAGAGACTAGAAACTTCCACCCACTATGGTCAGTGCTTTGGCTTATTGTTTTCTTGTTTTTTTTTTTTTTAAGATTTATTTATTATGTATACAATGTTCTGCCTGCATGTGTCCCTGCAGACAGAAGATGGCAACAGATCTTATTACAGGTGGTTGTGAGCCACCATATGGTTGTTGGGAATTGAACTCAGAACCTCTGGAAGAGCAATCAATGCTCTCAACCATTGAGCCATCTCTCCTGCCCCCCCCCGGCTTATTGTTATGCTGATTTCACAACTAGAATCCATTAGTTAATTTAACGTAGTTGGAGACAAACTCTTTTGTCTTCTTCAGAGTTTCAAAGTCAAAGTGACACCTGGGCAGTGCTGTCTAATGGGGGGGGGGCAGTAAAATTGAACACACACCCCCACAGCGATTCAGAGCCTGGGAGTGGATGAGTGGATGTGTGTGGGGCTGGATATAATTATAGAACCACAGCAGCCCCCATAGTTTGCCGAGTATCTATTAAGTTTATTTCTGTCACGAAGCCCGTCAATCAGGACTTAGGAAACTGCTGTTTGCGTGTGGGAAACTGGAAATGCCAAGCCAGGGGTCTCCGTCTGTTAAGCCTCTGCCCAAGTTTCAGGTGGGAGAAGAGGGAAGAAAGGGTTGGAGAAAGACTAGTACCATGTGACACTTCTGCCAGGCTCTTCTCCCAGGCTCATTAGCTGAGTGGACATTTGAGCCCAGTCTGTTTCAATATTCCGATGATTCACCTCCGCTGGTGTTCCCTGAAGTTCAGCTGCTTCTGCAGTATCAGCTAGGTATTAAATGCAGACCAGAGTGGGGCTGGCAAGAGGAACTCAGGTCGGGATGCTTACTCCCATTTCAAGAGTGTGGTCCCCCAAATGCACATTGTACTTGGAGGCGTGCGGAGATAGTGGGCAGTTTGCTAAGCCTTGCTAACCACTTTTGATTCCACAGGATTGTATTGAAAGTGGAGGAGCCCTGCTTCCTGTCAATCACCTGAGAATATTATGCAGCCATTAAGGAGAGGAGCCAAGGAAAAGGCAGCAGAAGAAACTGTTTGTTGATTGGGTGTTAACTCTAGTGTGGCTAGTGAGCTGCAAATTGCTTCACAACTAGACCCACTTAACTGATAGGGCCTAAAGGAAACCTTATCTACTGCTTAATCCCCGCGGAGAACCTGCCAATGGGAGAGAAAGCTGTATTGTTTTCTCTCTTGCTTTTGAACTTGCTTGTTGGTTCTCTTTGGTTTTTATTCATTTATAAAATTAGTGAAGAATAATGGATTTCATTATGACACTCTTTATAGTTTTTCTTTAAAGAATGTATGTATATGTTTGGGACCCTGCATGTGTTTATGTGCAGCAGCTGTGTGCAGGAGCCCACAGAGGCCAGAAGAGTGCCTCAGGTCTCCTGGCACTGGGGCTGCAAGAGGTTGTGCGGCACCGCATGGATGCTGGGACCTCAGCCCATCCGCTCTGCAAGGACACTCAATGCTGCCAACTGCTGAGCCAGGTCTCCAGCCCCTCATTGGGACATTTTCATAGGTACACACACAGTGCGTTCCTCCTTTCATTGCTTCCCTTTCTCCCTTCCCTCCTTCCAGTACCCTTCCCCCCTGCCCACCCCAGCACACCGAGCAGGGACATAGACTCCACCTGTGAGAGAAAGCATGACTTGCCTTTCTGCCCACTGTTACCCTCTTGTTCCCTCCTTACGGCTCCCTTCCCTTTAGACCCCTTCCTCTCTCCGTACATTCCTCCTCCTCCTTTCCCGATGCACACACATATACATACCTCCATACACATATGTATATGTGTATTCTGCAGGAGAAAGAAAACAGACTTTTCTGAGTCTGAATTTTGTTTCGCATAATAATTTTCCCACCTATTTTCCTGCAGATGGGAAAATTCCATTCTCCTTTACGACTGAATAAAACATTGTGTATCTATCGTCTGTCGATGGACATCTAGGCTGGGTCCATGTCTTGGCTTTTGTGATTTTTTTTTTTTTTTTTCAGGCATCTCCATCCCATGCTCACTTAGAGTACTTTGGAAGCATGCCCAGGAGCGATGTACCTGGATCATCCGGGAGTTCTGTTTTTAGCTTTTGGAGAAACTTCCACACTGTCTTCATAGTGGCTGCACTGCAGGCCTGTGTATTCCCACCCACAGTCTGGACCCCTTTCCTCTGTATGTATTTGTTCTTCTTTAATACGTGTCTGCCTTGTGCCCTTTAGACTCACATGTTATTAGCTAGTGGCACCTGAGTTGGACTTGCCATTCGTTAGACAGGTTTGGATGCTCAAATCCGAGCTGTGTAATCGTAACTTAAGCACATCTGTAGCCTTGTGCAGAACTGACTGACTCCCCACAAAAAACTCTTGCTACTTTCACCATGCTCTTGGCTCTGACAGCCTAAGACTAATAATAAGCCCTGGCTAGAAGTGTCTTATTTGACAATAAAAATGAAACAGTTGTCAAATATCACACACACACACACACAAGTTAGGAAAAACATTTATGTAAATCCAAAGCTAAAAAGTATGAGGTGCTTTTGGGTGGCAGATGGGTAGAATTTCCCCCATCACTTCACCTATACTTTCCTATTTCATGGCGATAAGACCACTTTCGGAAAGCATCTTAAATTGTATTTATCATTCATTCATTCATTCATTCATGTGTGTGTTCAAGGGTGTCACAGTGGGTGTATGCAGAAGGTCAGGGGATGCCTCTTCTGTGGGACTAGGGATCAAACTCAGCTTTTTAGGCTTGTCTAGTGCCTTTACCCACTGAGCCACCTTGCTGGCCCATTTTTCTGTGAGTATTTATGTGAGAAATGCTTCCCTATGTGTAGAAAGAAGCCCATGCATTTTCTTGCATGGAAGCGTTAGAGATTGTTTGTTTTATCATATGACATCATTATCATCACCATGATCATCATTTTAAAGCAAGCCTAAATCCACTTGTTTAATTTGACAATACTTCCTTATCTTTTAGCCATATTCAGTTTTACTTATCCAACACCATCATTATCGCTATGTAGCCTTCGCTAGCCTAGAACTTGCAATATAGACCAGGCTGGCCTCAATCTCATAAAGATCCACTTGTCTCTGCCTCCCTAGTGCTGGGATTCAAGGGGTTTGCTGCCACACCACTCAATTGCCTTTCTTTTTAAGTCCAGATAAAAAGATGTTTAGTGTTAGGCATGACTGACAATTACCGTCTTGATTTTCTATTTTGTGGTAGTAGCTTTGGTAACAGTGTTAGCTTCATTGTCAGGAGTAGATAAAATGAAATATCATCTTTTCATACTCAAGGGATTCTGGACTAGCTACATCTCTCTCTGTTCTTATTTTATTGTCCATAAGATTGAGTAAAATATCTCCCCTAATGCAATAATAAGGTCACAGATTTAATAATACAGAACTTGGGAATGGAAATTTAGTTTTCTCAAAATAACAGTGTTTCCTGTGGCTGGGCCTCGCATCCACTCAGCTGTACTCTCAGCAAAGTGATGAGGTCAGAGGTTCCAGGGAATGCTGAGGTGCTGTGTCACTTTAAGAATCCCCGCATCTCACATCTCATAAGCTTGTGTTTTTGAGGACAAAGACAAACACCACACATCAGTGTGCTGAGGTACCAGGGTGAGAATATGCCGTAGGCCTTTAAAATGGAAACTCTAGTGCAGACTATAAGAACCATTTACTTCAAGGACACCGACCTAGCGAAGCAAAGCAAGTTGACCTAAGCCATTATAGAAGAATTTAGAGTATATGGCACTTTTCTTGTGTGTTACATATGTGTGCATACTTTATTATGCAGTTTGTTTTTACCACACCTGTCTCCTCCATGAATCACAAATCTGCCCAGGACAGGAATGGTCTGTAGCGCTATTTATTGATCTGTTTATCAAGCATTTGTGAGCCCTCTGCCAGGTTCCCTATCTAGTGGTGTGGACAGATTAGTAAACAGTGTCTGTTTGATGGCTGTCATAGAACATGCTCAGGTGCTGTGGAATGATGAAGAAAGAAGCAAATTGTTGGAAAGAACTGGAAATAGAAAGACTTTGCTCCGAGGTGTTTGTAGTGTGGCTGGCAAGAGAGCCTTGGGCCAAGTAAATCAGGACCAGCACCAGTGGCTGCAGATGGCTCCTGTCTTTTCACATCGACACTGAAAAATGGACCCAACAAAATGCTACCTTCCTTGTCCCGGAGGAATTTTTTTTTTTAAATATCCATCAAGTTTTACAGTCAATAGCCTTAAAACACTGGACTCCGAATAGCAAGACTGGACTCCGAATAGCAACACTGGACTCCGAATAGCAACACTGGACTCCGAATAGCAACACTGGACTCCGAATAGCAACAAGATTGTACCAACTCCAGCTCAAGGAACAAAGGGCTGTGGTTACAAAGTTTGGGATGCAGGAAAAAATGAAAACTGTAGTGATGGAATGGCTTCAGGGGGGAAGAACCAATGACGTGTAGATGTGAGAGGCACATACATGATGACGTGTGTATCTGAGAGGCACATACATGATGACATGTGTATCTGAGAGGCACATACATGATGACGTGTGGATCTGAGAGGCACATACATGATGACGTGTAGGTGTGAGAGGCACATACATGACGACGTGTAGGTGTGAGAGGCACATACATGACGACGTGTAGGTGTGAGAGGCACATACATGACGACATGTAGGTGTGAGAGGCACATACACACAGTTCCAATGATGAATGACACTTGAGTTTTCCAACCGCCAACTCCAAGGACACTGAGAGAAGATCCAAGCGTACATTACACATTTCAAAAAAAATGGATTGGGGGCGTTTCATCCTAATGATGACCGAAGGGAAGGGAAGTGCCATTAACCCATTTCAATCTAAGAAACCTGAAGTGTAGAGATTAAGCAGTCCATTCAGGACCACACTGGTCATCAGAGGAACTCTGCCAGTCACTAGACTATTTCTATTTGAATGCAGAGACTTCTTCCCCGGTAAATCCCAGTATCTACAGCTTGCTCACGCAGTAGGTGCCCCAAATACTTTTCTTAACCCAGAATTCAAAGTCCACGCCCACGAAGTGCTTAGGGGCCTGTTAGTCACAGAGATGATAAACTCTTGGACCAGCTTTCAGGATAAAGAATTGTCAAGACAGGCATGCGGGGCGGCCATTCGCGTGGAATTAACAAAGAACAGTGCAGACAAATGGGGTCGGGAAGATGCAGAGTTGGAGGCGGTGTTACCATGTCTTTACCCCCCCCCCCACAAATTATTTTTTATAGGAGCCGAAAAATGCTTTTCCTTGTCAGTAAAACAATTGCTAAGGCAGCATGTAGAACATGAGACTTCTGGTGCATAACTTCTGAAAGTTGCGTGTGTGTGTGTGTGTGTGTGTGTGTGTGTGTGTGTGTACCATGTGACATCGTATGGCCTTACCCAGATTCTATAGCAGGGAAACCCGCGACCACCATTTGTTCTGCAGAAAGCCTTTAACCCTGACTGCAGCATTTGCTGGGGGAAGGTCTGTAATTACTGGTAGGACTTTGGTGGTGACTGCTGATGATTTCAAGGTTTGACAGCTGCCCTCCTGATATTTATGTGTTCCTTGCTAGGAGCTCAAGATTCACAACTCCAGGCTTGTAATGAGGAAAAGAACATAATACAAAGAACATGAAATGGACCCTGAGTCGGATATCACCAGAGAGACAAATCACATATTTTAGCTGCTTTAATTGGAAAACAGCTCTTTCATGGGGTTACTTTCCCTTCAGCTGAGATAATTAAGCCTGGGCAGACACTGGTGACCAGCGCCTGATGATATATAGTTAGTTACTAACAACGCAGCAATCAGCAATCAAAATTTATATTTCCCAGGCTACGGGAGCATGGTTGAAGAGAAAGGCAGTTTTGATAAGGCTGGGAGCTGGGCTTCCTAAGGCAGTATGCTGGGGACCTCGTATCTGGGTGGCTTAATTAGGCCTGTTTTCTCTCAGCCCTGTCACAGGAGCGAGCACACCTATTGTCTGTGTTGACATTAAGAGTGCTTGGCAGGCCCCACGCTGGACGAGAAGTTTCTGCGCCGCTCCCTATAATTTTTAATGGATTAAATTATATTTGTAAATGGATTGGTGTGAGGGTAGGTGGGCACCAAACAAACTTAGATGTTTTTCAAGCCTGTTCGTGATGCTGGCCTAAGCACAGGGTTTTTGGTCGGGATGATACCTGCCTGTGTCTGAAAGCTTGGCAATGGAAGGGATTAGGATTAGAGTTTGGAAACCCTTTGTGTGTGTGTGTGTGTGTGTGTGTGTTAGAAGTTCCCAAACTGGATCTGTTTCCTAGTAGAAGCCCCCAGGGATCTACTAAAAATTCTAAAACCCTGGTCACACCACCAGGCCAATCTCTAGGTGTGGTGCCATCTCCGGGTGCGGACACCTTTACGGTTTGAAGCTCTCCTGGGAGTTCAGACGTTCAGGCCAGTTTGAAAGGCAGGGGTTTAAACCAACGGTTGTTACAGATGTCCGTGTTTGGTGATGGACATGGTCATTTATCTGGAGTCATGAGGGGAAGAGAGAGGCCACATCTCAGGGACATTACTTGTCTCCAAGTTTCAAGTTGGAGCTAAGACTGGAATAAGAAACCGTTTTTCCTACCCCAGCGAGAGACCTTGAACTCCATGACGTACTGCATGAGAGAAGCAACTTCAGAGGCGGTGCAATGTACTAGGCCGTGAAGATCAGGGATGCCACGAGAAAAGAAAGTAAGCCTTCATGCTTCCTAGTGTCCAGTTCAATGTTTGTGACTGGGACAAGTGAAAGAAACAGCCAAGGTGTCCTCTTGCGCCCCACCTTCAGACAGGAGAGGATAGAGGATACCCGTCACAATCCTATCTCCACACCATGGGTACCTTTCCACACTGCCATGGTTAGTGCCGTAGCCCTGGACCACTCTACAAAGACTATCTCAGAGAAAGGTCATCCATTCAGCTTCTAAGCAGCAAGTGTCCTTTGCGTATATTTCCAAAGATGGATTGGATCTTCTTCTTTTCTTTTTTTTCTCTTTTGGCACAGGAGGTGAGTGAGAACAAAGGTAGTTAAGTTAGAGATCATGGCATGTGTGCAGAAACAGTCATTCAGGAAGAGGAGAGGGGAGACCCCACATAAAGTAGGAATGCATTATGTTGAAGAAAACAGAGAGCAGTTGCCTTGAGTTTACGGATTCTTTGCCTTGGATTTTCCTGTGCTCTGCCTTTCTGAGTTGGCCACATTGATAGAGGAAGACAGCCATTCATGTAGCATACAAGAGGCTGAACACACTGTGAAAGGATTCTGGGGGTGGAGAATTGGCAGATATTGGGCTAAAAGTTCAGGTTTGCCTCTGGAGATGAAGTTGTGGGGAGTTTTGTTTTGTTTTAAATACAGTTGTAGTTAGATTTGTCTGCCCATCTCCCCCCCCCAAAAGAAGTATAAGAATCCACCCCCCAATAAAACTCAAAAGAATGCAATATAAAAAGCGTATTTCATTCCCTCTGTGACCTTTTATCATCCTCCCTCGGAGACACTGTGACTAGATGCTTACACATTGGAACAAATATGCACAGCACGTTTTTCATTTCTCAATTTTCATTAACAAAAACAGCCCCTTTTACAGTCATTGTAGGGCTTCAAACACTGAAATTTTAAAATATTCAAAAATACTCAAACCAACAGTCAACAATGTGTATGATTTTTGTCCAAGCAAGCTATTCTGAAGGGGGAATTTTACACACATAGTTCATACTTTTAAAACAATCAACTAGCCTAAATTTATATTAGCATGACAAAGAAGTCTTTGTTTTGGATTATTTTCTCCCAACCAGATCCTTTTCTTTTCCCTGCCCCTCAACTTCTCAGCCTTTCCTGTATACTCTAGCTGAGGTCTGTGTGTGAGGCCCGTGCCTTAGGGTGGGTGGTACATTCTGGTCAGGTTATCTCTTATACCTTCTGCAGAAGGACTGGGCAGAGGTCTGTCCGCTCCTCCCCCACACCCCCCTTCCCCCCAATAAAACATCCTGAAACTGTAGACAAAGAAGAGCCGCTGTGCACTGTTTCACACACTTGTGTGCTAAAGAATGAAAGCGGTCAGACAGAGCTGCTCTTCCCACCCACATGGGGAGAGGGAAACACCTAACCCCGTGGTCCACTGGGATGGTCTGAATGAGGGTTCAGAGCCCCTGCAGCTCCAGCCAGCCACATCTGGATGTCTTCTTTCCAGCTGGCTGGCCCAGCTGTTCTGATGTCAGGAGAAAGTTATGAGTCACTGGGAAGGGATTTGAGACAAGAGCGAAGAAGTTAAATCAGCTCATGGGGTCTGTTTGTCATTGACAATTGAGTCTCAGCATCAAACCAGTGGCTGACATTCCTGGAAGGCCACACACCCGCCACCCTCCAGGACTCGGCCACCTAGAGTGAAATGAGGCGGAATTGTACGGATGCTGTAGGTCCCCACCTTCGGAGACCTCTGCCATAGCCCGTGTTACTAATTACATTATTGACCTCTCTGTCTCTTTGCAAGCATGTTTTGGCTTTTGACCCATGACCATACATGGCCAGACTGAGAAGCTGAAGGAGCGACACTTGGCCAAAGCCTGAGGGCTTTAGGTCTTTTGCTTCTGGACATGTTATTTCTTCAGCAGAGGAGAAGAAAGCAACTGCCCAGAGAGTCTTTGCCGGACCCTCTGTGGCTTCCTGCTCTAGGCAGTATTTTCCCAGGATGTGGGAGGAGGGATTGTCAGAGGATGTGAGAACCATAGGCAAGCAAACTCTCCACAGAGACCATAAATGTTGTGTAATTTGGCTCCAAGTCCTCCGTCTGAGTCCCCTGGATACGATTTCTTCTGTCCTTCCACTCACCTGGATCCACTGTACCCCAATGTGGGCCAACTCCTGCTGGTGTTCCTGGGACTGTGGGAAATCCCTCTCTGTTCCCCACAAAGCCATTTCCTCCCAGTTGGTGCCCATTACTCAGTTTCTGTCTCACAACTGTCCTCAGGGTTCCTCTTCAGATAGCCGAAAATACCTATCCTTGCTTTTGACAATGTCTTTGCTTTGTTTGAACAGGAGTCTTTCAAAAACTGTCTGCAGTAATTTTCATTATTCAGCGAGTATCTTTTAAGAGTTTATGATACATAGGCCTTTTTTTTCCTAGAACGAGGGGATGGCAGAGATAACTCGAGCTAATGTGCCCACGTGGACCTTAGATTCTGTAAGAGATGGGCAGACAGTGGCAAACCAGGATATAAATATGAAAAGGCTGTCTAGGTTCAGGTCTAGTGCAGAAATCGGGAATTAAATGATAGAAAGTCAAAAGGGTGTGAGGCTATTTTAGAGGTCAAGGAGGGCCGCTCTGAGGAAGTGATGTTTTAAGTGAATGACAGGGAGCTACTTCCATAAACCCTGGTGCGTGGTCCTTCAAAAGAACGGGACAGCAATTCTGCATAGAGCGGCCTTTGTGGAAGGCCAGTCACAGTGGGTTGGAGCCGGTGGAACCTTGTGGAATGGAACTTTAAAAGGCAGGGAGGAGGTGATACCTCCCGTGCTCAGGATGGGGCTTTTAATTTGTTGTGAATGGAGGATGAAGCCATCAGAGAGCTCTGTGCAAGGCGGGACATGATGTCACCTATGCTGTTGTTCTTGTTGTTTTTTCTTTCTTTCTTTCTTTCTTTCTTTCTTTCTTTCTTTCTTTCTTTCTTTTTTTTTTCCAAAAAGACCACTAGTTGCCATATAGAAATTAAATTGAAGGACGATGAATTAGAGATAGCTCCTGCAGAAACCCAGATGGAGAGGGGGTTGGGTTAGAGTAAGGAGATTGTAGCTGCACATAGGGAAGTGGACTAGGGCACGCATTTGAGATTTACAGCCAATACCTGGACGGCCTCTTAGCCTTTTTCACCCTTGCAGTGTAGTTGTAGCTGTATATATGCTATCTGCCTTGGTTTGCAAGAGGCTTTCAGAGAGCGGAATGCTCCAGAGCCCATGGTTGGGCTTCCCTGCTTCCCTTCCAGCAGCGTGTCCGGAAGAGTGAGGGAGCAAACGCAGTGAGCCGCTACCACGGGCCGTCTCTGCGCTTTATCAAATATTGTGAATGACATCTCCGCTCAGGGTTTACACGCCTGCACGGTGCTTTCTCGTGCCTCATATTTTTTGCTGGTAATTCCCCCCCAAACACTGGGAGAATAATCCGTGAGGTACAAGAGTAATGTTCCTTGGGAATAAAATTACTTTCAAAGAGTGGAACTGTCACTGATAACGATTCTCATTACCTTGGAAGGAAAGACATCCCTCTACCCCTCACTTGCAGCGAGATGGAAATCTCGCCCAGGCTTCAGGTGGCACCTGCTCTCTCGGCATTGAAGATGCTGGAGAATGCTTAGCCTTTATCTCATGCCTTGGTGCCTCTGGGAAGAGCTGATTAAATAGATGTGTGAGGGGCCTATCTGCCTATTCTTGCAGCACACTTGAGGATGGCTTTTCTCCCCTCTCTTTGGCGGGATGAAGACTGTTAACTAAACAGGAAGACCGTTGTTATTCTTAGTGTTTTAGTTATCCAAAGTGAACCCAGACTATCTCCTTTCTGAAATAATATTCATGCATGATTCACCTCTAAGCTCCCCAGCTGTGGGCTTGCATCTGTCTATCCCAACCTTCCAGTCCTTACCAGGGCAAACCCAGACAACCCAAGTGGACATCTGCTTCCCAGTAGCCAGGGCACTGGAGGCTTTCAGATCTCCTTTTCCATGCCTCTCTATCTCCTCTCAATGAAAAGCAAGCCAGTGCTCGCTTGGTTCTTCCTGCTGCCAGATGGGGACGAGCCTGGGCTCCTGCTGCCAGGTGTCCCCCACTCCCTTCCTCTCTAAAAATGTCATTTCTCTCTTGTTTGACCCCCTGCACATTAATTTGGTCTCTGCCCATCATAGTCAAGCTTATTGAACAATTCCACTTTTCCTCTTAGAGCTCTCTAGCGGAGTTTCTAATTACAGTGATTGTCTGTTGTGCTATTAGTTATAAGAACCGCGACTGCCCTTTTGATTGAAGGGTTAATTGTGATAACCATGTGTTATCTTCTCTCCAGGTAATTTGAACTATAGTAATTAACCTCACGCCCAGGTTATGGGATATTAACCATTTGTTTACTTCATAGTTAAAATTGATTACTATTGTGCCTGATACTCAGTGTCCACTTTGAAAGAAAGGAAAGAGAGAGTGAGTGGAGAGAGAAAGGAGTATGGGGGCCTGAATAACAGTGACCCTCACAGGCTCGTCATATATTTGAATACTTGGTTCCCAGTTGGTGGAGCTGTTTAGGAAGAATTAGGAGGTGTGGCCTTGTTGGAGGAGGTGTGCCCCTGGGGGCAGGTTTTGAGATTTCAAAAGACTGTGGGTCATTCTCAGTCTCTCTCTCTCTGAGTCCAACTTATGGGTCAAGATGTAAGCTCTCGGCTGTTCCTGGTGCTATGACTTTGATTCACCATTCTGCATTCTAACCCTCTGAAAGTGTAAGCCTCAAATTAAACACTTTCTTTTGTAAGTTGCCTTGGTCACGGTAGCTTATCACAGCACTAGAAAAGCCAACAAGCAAAACTAGGATAGACGTTGGTACCAGAAAGTGGATTATTAGTGTTGCAGATGTAACTGTGTTTTTTGTTTGTTGATTGTTTGTGTTTGGTTTGGTTTGGTTTGTCTGTTTTGTTTTGTTTGGGGGGATATGGAAAACTCTGGGACTTTGGACTAGAAAAGCAGTTGAATGCACTAAGTAGGGCTTAATAACAGGCCATCCTAGGAGCCTGGAAGACAGTGCTGAGAGCCAGGTGGACAAGAGACTCAGAGAAAAGCAGGATTTTTAATAGCAACTGGGATAGAGCCCACTTTTGTGATAGTTTGGCAAAGAATATGGCTGCTTTTTGCCCTTATCCTAAGAATTTGCCTGAAGCTTAATTGAAAAATAATGGCTAATTTTCTCATCAGGGGCTATTTCGAGATGGCATAATAGAAAAGTAACCAAGACAAGGAGAGAGCATGTGTGTCTTTCAAGCCCATATTGTCCACTGGAAAGATTCTGGGGATCCAAAATTCCAAATTTATTTCCTAGCTCAATAACTTACGATTTTACCCCACCCTCCAAAAATGGAGTGGGGGAGGAGAGGAGAAGAGTCATAAAATTTGCAGGTGTTTGAGAATTTAATGCCCAAACATGTAAAGAAGCTAGTGCTGGCCAACTACTGCCATCCGGGCGCTGGCTGGCCCTGGGAAAGTCCTTTGCTCCATTGTTCCGTAGAGGAAAGAGATTTCTGCTGACATTTATGGACATTGCTTGGGAGCAGCTCTCACCACCAATTCAGAAAAGCCTGTGACATATGCAAAAGATGAGTTGAGCACCCCGAACTTGAGGTCAGGTGTGAGAGAAAATGAAGCTCGCCCAAACAGAGAGGGGTGTCAAGCCTAGAGAAGCAGCCCCCTCTGCTTCTGTTAGTCCTATGGCGTCCCCATAGGACACTTTAAAATCCACCTTGCCAACCCGACACCAGCTTCATGAGCCCCTCCCCTTCTGTGGAGGCCTTTTCCAGTTGGTGTCTTTCAGGGAGGGGAGCCTGGAAACCTGCTGTTAAAAACACAGAGTAGCGGAAATTAGGAAGAGGCAACTCACTGAGCAATCTCTGAATGACTCCTGAAGGACAACGTGACGTCAGGAAAGTAAATCAGTTAAGAGGTTCTTTTTAATTTTCTGAACTTCCCGAGCTGCTGTGTGATGATCAGAGCGTCTCGGCAACACCACCTTGGCAACCCTGTCCTAAGAGCTTTCTCTCTGCATTCTGTTTGCATGCTCTTCCAAAGCCTCCTGTGTTTTAAGCCTTGGGAAAAAAACGTATGTTTCAGAATTTAAAATTTAGCAGGTGATGGGAAAACGGCAAAGGGACAGATACTCAAATCAGGTCTGTAGCAATATGTAGCAAAAATTAAGCCTGGTAATAGTTTTACGGTGTAAAGTGTAAACATTTACTCTGAAGGCGGTAAACAAACGGCCTCATGCTAGTTCAAGTCAAATTGGGATGCCAAATGAGTAAGGAAAACGTCTTGGCTCTCAGGAGGCCTGTTTGGTTTTGTCTGTAGTCGCCTGCAAGAGGCCGAGGGCCTGTGTTTCCACAGCAAGCTTGCCACATAGGAAAGCGGAGGGAGCAGCAAATATTGTTTTCCCTTAAACTTAGGGAGAGTTGAGACAGGTTTAAAAACAGCTGGCGACACCAAAATGGTTTGTCCAGATGCTGACCACCTCGATGCGCCCTGTCACTTTCCAATAAACAGGGCTATAACTCTGGATCTGTGTTCTGACCCCTAAGTCACCTATGAAGAGAAGCACATTGTTAGGTCATGGAGCCACTTAAACAAAGCCCCGGCTTCCTGGAACTCTCTTTCATTGGCCTTAAGGAAACATTTATTCAGGATGTTTGGGAATAATTATTGATTTTGAAGGTAAGACTTCTTATTTTAAAAAAAATAATTAAGTGAGCATTTTGAAGGAATGGCGTGACCGGAGTTGACTCCAATTTGGGTAACTAACAAAGGCTTTCTCTCCATCCCAAAGCAAACTGATAACTGCCTTTGGGAAAGTCCTTGGTTACTTTGCTCTCAGTAAGTAAAGTCAACCTCATGAGTCATTGTTTTACATGGAAAGGACGTGAACACAGCCAACGAAATGGTATGAACTTGGGCAGACTTGGCAGAATCAACCCCATTCAATAATAGGTTTAACTGTGAGGACTTGCGATTTCATCCAAATCATTAGCACAAAACCCACTTTTTTAAAAAAGTTAATAAAGTAGCCAAAGGAATGTAAAGAAATTTGGGAAACAGTGCTCCTGTCTCATCTGTTTGTGGGTGTATGTAGACGTACCCAGACATTGAAAGACTCTTGTGAGCGTCGAGACATTCCCGAGGAGGATGCTCTATTAAGGAACACTCCCTGTAATGATATTATGTCTCTTCTTGTACAATCAGAAGCCATTAGTCAATTATAAGTTCTATTTTTGGCTTTCAGAGTGCAGGAAAAGCATCAGAGCGTCACTGAAGAGGCAGCGAAGGGAAGGCAGGGTAACATAGGCAGCCAACACCCGAGGACCTGACCGCAAGAGAAATGGCAAGGAAGGGAAGGCCAGGTGGCATAGGCCGCCCGCCCCCGAGGACTTGACAGCAGAGAAACCCACTGCACTGTTTCTAATTGAGACTATTTTAACAAAGACAAACCTTTATAAGCAAGGAAACAATGGGGGTTTGTAGAATTTCAAAGCTTCAGTCAGTCATGATTGGTAGCGTCCTTTGTCACACAGGGTCCAGAGGGGGGTTGTTTCTCAGGTTGTTTGGATTTCTTCTGAGCCATGTTTGAAGTTGATGCCCATTTCAGAGTGGGGAAAGAACACGTCCCCACAGGGTGGGAACTCCGCAGGCCAGGGAGAGGAAGGGTCAGAGGTTAGCATTGTGGCTTTCTGTTCTCTATTAACTGTACCGAGAGAAAAACGGGATAAATTAGTAGGACATAGTGATTGCTTTATTTGAGTTTACGTCCTCCCTGCATGCTGACACAGATGATGAGAAGCTCTAGGCACTGAGTTTATGCAGTTTTCTCCTCTCAAGTCATTCTGCACATACCCTTCTAAGCAGCTGGGGATAGTGCCTGAGATCTAATGTGCTTCACTGTTACTGAAAAAAAAAAAGTATAGAAAATCAGGGAGACTGATGTAAATTGACCCACGTCTGGCCACTCATCGTGACATTTTGAGTTTGTACCTTAGAGCAGCCGTTGTCCGGAAAGTCATCAGGCACGGTCTTCATTTTGAGTTACAATACTTTTACAAGAATTTGGTGTAAAGAAAAAAAAAACTTCATCCATTACACTGGACAAATGTTTGACTTTCCTTAAGCAAATATTCTTCCAGTACAAGAATTAGACCAAAGTGAGTGTCCCAAAGTCCAATCAGCATGGAGCTGTCTGCTTGCTGGGCTTGGCGTGGGGACCACAGTGAACTGTGTAGACTCGTAGAGCAACAGTAAGGATTGCGAAGCCTGCCTGGGCTCTCCCCAAGCTTCCACTTAACCTCTGCAACCCCAAAACCCAAGGTGAAATCTTAACTACTTCTAAACAGTTATGGCTGCAGTCCTGTGCTATTTTGGTGCGACGCCAAGAGCTTTCAGACCCACGGGACGCAAGAGAGGACCAGAGCATGTTCGCGGGGTTCCCATCCCCGCGTCAGCATCTCTGCACAGTGCCTGGCTCCTGGTAGAAAACAGAGCCAGTGAGATGAAAATCAAATGAACATCAGGCAACAAGCCAAGGAGAAATGAATGAATTTTGGCTCCTTTTCAGAAGGCAGCATCACGTTGGGAGGGTTCCACGGAGGAGCAGGAGCCCTTAACTGCGTCTGGCTTTGCCACTTTTCCTTAAATTCCACATTTGGCCACCGACCCCACTTCTTTGGGTCTCAGTTTTCTTAACAGTAAGATGAAAGGAGTGTTTGTTTCTGCAGCTGGAGCAGATATTTGAGTTCAGCAATTTTTTTTTTAAGTTTAAAAGAGATGGGGGTGGCAAAAAGCTGGGTATGCCACGGGCATGCTGGGTTGGGCCTTGCTGATTTCTGGAGATCAAAATCTCTTGCCTCGGTGTTTTCAGGCCTGGGGAGATCATGACTGAAGTGGTGAAGAGTAAATGAGCCCTTAGATTCTATCTGAAGCATCTCAGCAAAGTCCATTGAAGGCTCAGGTGTGTGTTTGGGGGAGACGGGGGGAAGCAAGGACATAAGAGAGAAGCCACCACATGCCTTGTTGTCTCTGGAAGATCGTAGATATCTATCAGCCTTAATGCAAATAAACAAACAATTTCTAGGACTTCTGAATTCACAGCTGCTTTTCTGTGCCTTTGTGCCCCGTGGTTGCAGACCGAAATGGACCATCTATTATACACACTCTATTTATCACCAGCCTCCATTGAAGGCCATCATCGTTCTCCAAAATGTGTAGAAGTTAGGTCTGTGGCATTTCCCTTTCCTCTCAACTGGGTGCTTTTATGTCTCTGCTAATGGCTGAGAAGGAAGAAGAGAAATGATGCTTTATTGAGAGTCTTGAGCTATTTTTCTCCTCATCTCTTAATGCAAACATCACTGAGCAGGTGGCTCTAGCTCACGGTTCCCCAAAGCCTACACACTGTGACCATCTCTACCACAATCAATGGGCTTGAGTTGATTCTCATTCCGTTCTGGAAATGTTCTTTCACCCAACGCCACATCCTGTGGACAGCAGCATCCCTCTCATGCTGCCTCCAGTCCTCAAAGCAAGGGCTGCCCAGGTCAGTGAAGGACACCTACTACTTAAACACTCATTCATTCTCCACATTTTCTTCTAGTGGGAGAAGAATCAGCACTTCTGATCTCTGATGGGTCTCCAGCATTCAGTGAGCCGGGCTCTCTGCACAAACACCTGTTTTCCCTACCCCTCCGGAGGTGAAGGTTTCTCTCCGGCTTGAGAGGGAGCCAATCTGTGCAGGCAGCCTCGTTCTTTTCTTTTCTTTTTTTTAAAATTTATTTATTTATTATATATACTGTATTCTGCACCAGATCTCATTACAGATGGTTGTGAGCCACCATGTGGTTGCTGGGAATTGAACTCAGGACCTTCGGAAGAACAGGCAGGGCTCCTAACCTCTGAGCCATCTCTCCAGCCCGGCAGCCTCGTTCTTGCCCTTAGCAAATGACACTACTTTCCGTGAAACATCTGACTTTAAAACATCACCCTCAAGGGAGGCAGGAAGGAGGAATCCCGGGTTGTCCCACTTACCACAGCGGTGTCCTGACATCATCAACTCCTTCTGAATGGGTGGTGGAGAAACCTCGCCATCTTCCCATCACCGTGGGCCTGCGATCACAGGCCCATAGGTGGAGTGAGCCTGAGAGCCGACATGTTTTGAGAGTGACTGTGTACTCAGTTTATGGATTTTTATGACTGAAGCCATTAGGGACTTTCAGCTAATCTATCCCTGTAAGCAAAGATACATCAACCGGTATTCAGTTATTATCGTAAGTGAAGCTTCTACTTAGGCCTTCCCTTTCCCTTCCCCTGTTCCCACTCCTTCATGGCCTAGGGAGGACATAAATGTTGCAGTCACACAGATCTGGGGTTGAGAGCCAGTACTCCCCCTTTGATTATTGTGCTCTTACCTTTTCCCTAATGTGCTGTAAATGTCTGCTGGGCGCTACCTAGAAATGTAACTTAGCCTCCTGCCCGGGCCTCAGTTTCTTTATTTGGACATGATAAGGCCTGTCTATCAGAATTGCCATAATGATGTGATTATTCCCAGTGTAAATACCAACTGAACTCGGGCTATGATTAGGTGCTGACAGTAACACTCTCTTCGGGCGCATTAGGGGTGTTTATCAGACTTGTACTAGAGCTTGACGTTGAGATGAGGACACTTGGCATGCTGGTAGCTATTGGCCCCTGCCAACGAAATGTGTGCACAGCCTTCTACACTACTAGAACAACAGTTCTCCACCCTCCTAATGCTGCCACCTTCAGTGCAGTTCCTCAGGTTGTGGTGACCCCCAACCATGACATTATTCTTGTTGCTACTTCATAACTGTAATCTTGCTACTGTTATGAGTCATAACGTATCTGTGTTTTCCGGTGATCTTAGGTGACCCCCGTGAAAGGGTCTCTATACCCCAAATGGGTTACAACCCACAGATTGAGAACTGTCGCACTAGAGTAAGGCTAGAAGGTTTTCTCCCCACCCCCTCCTGTTCATCACACATGGTACCGCCCGTGGGCACACAGACTGTCTCCACAGCTCTCTCTCCTCACTGTGAGGGACAGTCAGGAGGAGCTAGAGGAAGAGAGGAGACCTCTTGAAAAGTGGACTTCTAAAGTCCTTGGTACTTTTTTCAACCTGGCTTGTCATGATCTCAGAGCCTGACTCTTGTCCCCGTCTTGGGACCTCTTCTTGCTTTGGGCTCTTGATTGCTCCTTTGACTCTTCTTTCTCCCCGCCGCTGGGTGGTTGCCTTAGCCTGGAAAAGGCAGTGAGGTGGCCTGGCTCAGTGTCTCACACACACACCCGTGCTGTGCCTCCTCATCCATCTCCTTTCTCCCCTCTCCTCTCTTCTTCCCTTCTTATGGGAATACAGTCTCAATCTTGAGGGCTTTTAGAAGCCATACGATTTCCTGTCCTTTCTCTTTGCAGGTGACAAAACAGAGAGCTAGCCAACCTGACTGGGTTGCCTAGAGTCACACTCTTAGCATGTCCTTCCTTCTAATAATGTGAGTTATTGATTATTGTTAGAACTTCCTATGATGTCAGTAGAAAATGTGTTTTTAAAGGGATTGCTGGAACCTCATGGCAATTAACTTTGTTCGTGAGGAAAAAGCCCCCACCACTACAACCATTATTTCCTACCTCTATTCAGAGCCAGAAAAAGCTCCATCACTACAACCATTATTTCCTCCCTCTATCCCAAGCCACTGCTAGGATTTCCAAGACATATTTTTCACATCCTTTCCACTTACCGTTAAGCCCTTCTTTAGACGTGAACATTCTGGAAGATTCCCTTGTGTGTCCCAAAACAGACAAAAGTTGTATCTGTACGGTCAGGTCCAATAGTATTTACATATTTCCTACAGCTGGACGTGGAGACAGTGAGCGGGGTAACCACGTGGACTTAAGTCAGGCAGCGTCCTCTCATCTATGTGTGGAGATGCTGGTCCCACAAGGCCAACTTGGTAAGGCTGGCTAACGTTAACCACGTTCATCCCTGTGACGCGCTTAAGCACCTGACGATGGGAAGATGGAGGGGCACATAAAACAGCTCTTCTTTCCTGGCAGAGAGCCCAACTGTAAACCTGGAGATCCGTCAGTGACATATCTGAGTGGTGATCCTGACTACACATAAGCCTTAAAAGAAGCTGCAGGATTGCATAACGGCTTTCTCTGCACTGCTCTTCCTGCCAGCTCTAGGGCGTGAGAATTTTCCCCATGTAATCTTAAGGTAGAAAGAATTAAGACAGAATAAAAAGCAGGGTTTTGTCTTGAGCTTGTAGGACATTTGTGCAGGGGTGGATGCGGTTGTGGAAGGGTAGAGGCTCATTAGTCGTGTCAAGAAAAAAAATCTTTAATAGCATATATTGTATACTTCCCAACATTCGACGGGAAGGCGGCTCTGCCTTCTAAGTCTCCTTTATTCTTGCGCCATGCTGGGAACTCATGCTGAAATTCTGCCCTTGGTAACGCTGCCGCTGCTGCTTCTTGCCTTACATTTCCTCACCCAAGTGTAACCGCCGATGTGTGTTGTGTTTTAGTTACTCTTTGTTACTGATTGTGCCCCTTAATGTTATACTGAACAGGGCTCCTGAGAAGCAAAGGGGGGGACCCCAGAGTGTCTTTCCTTTGTGTTCAGATGCCCCGGATTAGGGAGCACTGGCAAGGAAAGGAATGAATGGACCTGTTGTTAACTGTCCTGTAAATACACGCTATGTCTCTTGGTAATGGATCGCCTTTGCGAACAAGAAATCATTCCAAGTTCAATTTTAATCTTTGCATCAGAGATAGAGATATGGAAGTGTTTAGGCTCTTCTCAACTTCTTCCCCTCTTTGATTTTTTCTTCAAGATAAAGCAAATTAATTAATGAGCACTTTTCAGTTGAAGAAATGATTAAGACCCAGCTGTGTCTGTGAAATTATAACCTACAATGCACCCGGGACTTGTTAATGCTTTTTTTGGCATGAAGAAAAGAGACATAGGTATTTAATATTAAGTGGTGTTCCACAAAGCATAAGTTAGCAGTTTGTTTGCCAAATTAATTTTCAAAGACATTTAGGTTACTAGGTTTGACATTTCTAAACGCAAATCTTACATGATTGATGGACTACTGTAGAATAGCTTTGTTCAGAAAAGATAATCTTTGGCAGGCTGTTTCAAAGAATGCTACTCTAAAAAAGATGAAATGATACCCCATTTTACATTAATTTCCCTGACACGTCAATGCTTATTTGGAATACCCCTGAGAGGGATGTGGTATTTACTGTAGCACGAGGCTGTGTTCGCTGTATCCAGCAGCTCCCTGGGACTTTTATTGCTAAGCTGTAGAAGAACCTTTCTACACATAAAATCTGCTCTAGCAGAATACAGCCGAGCAAGACAGTATCATTGCAGAGCAAATGTACAGAGATGTGATTCTCTTTACACGGTAGCAATGCTATTCCAAGATGCCAGTTCAGATTCTCTTCACAGAATTGGAAATGGTGTGCTTCTTTTTAAAAATAGATCTGTGCACCCCTCCCACGACAACGAACTACAGGCAGCTAGCAATTGATGAGAGAGAGAATGAGAATTAGACTTTTCCAGGGATGAGCCCCTAATATGGAGTGGTCAGCCCTAAAATCATATAGTAAAGTGACACCAATCAGATTCAGCAGGTGGCATTTGTCTATTTATGCATTGACATAAATATGCACGCTTAGCAAAGAAAAGAGAGTTTGATAGAGAGTAAGGGGGATATGGGAGGGACTGAGGGAGAAAAGGCAAGAAGGAAAATAATATTATATTTTAATTAAAATTAAAAGATAGATTGTGTAATTTTTATTTAGCTCTAAGGTGGCTGCAAAATGGCATAGACAAGAGTTGAAAAATCTCAGCTAACTAAGGGGTTCCACAGGCAATAAGAAAATGGGGTCAGCTGTGTGTGGTATGTGCATATGTGTGTGGCATGCTAGAGGCAGAGGTATGGTAGCATTGCACTGTCCTGAGGTCACAGTATGACATGTATTCTGACTTTTACAATGGAGCTGGAATTCTAGAGCTTCATTGGATATCAGCGTCCTTCACTACCGACATTGCCGTCACATTTCTGAGTGATTCTTGGCTGACTAAAACAAACCAGCAAACAAATCCCACGTGGAAGATGGCAGTTTTTGACTTCTCTAAAGGAAAAGGAAAAAAGTTGCTTTCAGTTGTTTATACTCTTTGGAATCCGTAGTTTCATAATTGTGAGATTATAGCCACAGTGGCCTGTAATGGCCTTGTCAAAGGAAGTGAGTGAGGCTTTTCACAAAAGCTTTGCAAAAGCGTGTGGTGCCAGGATGACATTGGGCGCAGTGGGTACTGGGCACTGCCTTTGTGTAAAATACTGTAACCAGTGAATTCACTGTGGACAAGGCAGAACACAGAAGGCTCTTGTCTTGAATTATCTTCAAGACCATTGCGTTTCATGGAGTTAAATGAAGCTGACTTGCAAAAGAAAAAAAAAAAAAAAAAAAAACAACGAAAACTAAGAAGCGTCCTTTCCTCTTTGGCAGGGTGAAGTAGAGAAATAAGTCTCCCCGCTGAACTACTATGAGGCCAGAAGCCTTGCTGCTATGTCTCACACTGCTACACAGCACTGGGGCTGCTTTCCCAGAAGATTCTGAGCCAATCAGTATTTCGCATGGCAACTGTAAGTATCACGCGCTCACCTGCTTGCTTGCATTGGCTTTTGAGGCTATTTTAGCTTGCGGCAGACTAACAACCCCATAGTAAAAAGGAATCCGGGAGAAGGCCCAGGAACTGTAAAGTGTGCTCCTGATAAAGGTAGGTCACACGGCAGCAGTTGGGTGGCAGAGGCAGGAGGATCTCTGAGTTCAAGGCCAGCCTGGTCTACAGAGCTAGTTCCAGGACAGCTAGGGCTGTTACACAGAGAAATCCTGTCTTTAAAAAAAACCAAACCAAAACAAAACAAAAAAAGAAAAGGTAAGTCATTTCATAAGATGGATGGTTTGACCGTTATGAGCGTCATCAAGAATTGTCCCTTGAGTCTCCAGATGAAGTCTCTCCCTACACACGGAGCCATGCTCCTGCCTTCACACCAGCTACAGGGGATAACACTGTTGTCATCTGAGGACCGAGAGTGTCATGTGTTTTCATCTGTAACCTGTATTATTATAAAGCATGACAGAAAATAACAACAGGTGTTTTGAAATACTTAAGAGGAAAAAAAAGCTTTCAAGCTTGCTAGTCTCAGGGAAGGACTGGCTTAACTTCGTTTCGGTACCAGTTTTGGTCAGCGGTAGATGCTGACATAGTTAAAACTTCTGTGACTCCCTCCAAGAGGAACGCCTTCACTTCTGTTTTAGAAAGAACATCCGATTTCCTATTTTATTGTCTGCCCTCCAAATGACCATTGTATCCCAGTCAAGGTAAAGAGCAGCTTCCCCAAGTATCATTTTCCATGTATTATCCCAAAACAAACACTGAGCGAAACCTACCGAAAGATGTGCAGGCTATTAAGTAGCTATCCCAGTGCTCAGCTTCCAGCTGGAATTTCTGAGAAAGGAGATAATTTTGTGTGCAAAGATGAGGAGCCAAGACAGGGATATGTTAACAGTGAAAGGTCAAAAGGTCAAAGGTCAATGCTATCCCTCCTTAATAGCCAAGCTCCCCATACTTTGGATTAGGAACCAAATAACCATGTATTCGAGATAAGATTTCCATTTTTGCTGTCCCTCTACAATAGGGACCCCAGTCCTAATATGCTGTTGACAATCATTAATGGTCACACAATAGCATGATAACAGATGTGGGAGTTACCATAGCAACGCCTATGATGGCCAGGTACTTGAAATCAAAGAACCATGGAAGGAAAAGCTTAAGGTAATTGTACCCCTGACTTGTTTGGGAGGAAAATATATGGATGCTCTCTAGTAACACTTACGTGAGAAAGCCCAGATCCCTCAAGGTTAAAGTGTAGTCAGCCGTCCAGGCACGAACCTGTGAGTGGTTTCCCACTCAGAGTTACATCCCTGTAACTCACCAGAAAACATGGCCTTTTGGATGTGACTCATCTTTCTTTCCTCTTCTTGGAGGATTGCCAATGCTCTGGAGACTATAGGTTTAGAAACAGAGAGATGTTGAGATCCAGGTATTTCTAAAGGTCAGATATTATTACACATCACAGGCTCAGCCAAAGAGCACGGGAGGAAAGCAATGTGCTCACGGACCCTGCCAGGTCACCCGACTGGCTACGCTCACTTTGAGCCTCTCCTGTCAAAGCCCACTTTTCTGTGAGCTCAGCCAATGGCTGAGCTCCAGAGTGCACTTCCCACAGTTCCTAGAATGCCAACCGACTTAGCAGGGCCGCCCTCAATGGTAGATTATTCCACCCGGGCGCCTGTGGAGACTGTATTTTTCTTCTGGCTCCTGGATGAAGGCTCTCGCCTCCAGACCACATTGCCTTTGCGGTGATTGATGGGGAAGGCAGCTTTGAAATACTTTTGTCCGGAGACAAGATCTTTGGCAGCCTGCCTTCCTCAGGCTTAGCACTCCACAGAAGATGAAAAGGAAGCTGGGGGAAGAAAGAGCACCTCCGTGCAAAGGGTGGACCAGCAAGTTTAGCCCTCAGGAACGGTGACACTCAGAAATGCTAAGACTGGGTTTATTATCATCTGGAATTGAAGTGTAACCCGATCGTCCTTAAGGAACACTTTCACATCGTTTCCTGAGATAGCAGCTTTTCTGGAGATGGGAAACGGTGGCATGGTTTGAATTAAACATGGTTTTGTTCTGGGGCCCACCCCCCTCCTCACACCACCCCGTTGATTCTTGGCTTGATCTGAGTTCCCCTCTCTTACCCCATCTCCTTTTCACAGATACAAAACAGTATCCGGTGTTTGTGGGCCACAAGCCAGGACGGAACACCACACAGAGGCACAGGCTGGACATCCAAATGATCATGGTCATGAACAGAACTCTCTACGTCGCTGCTCGGTAAGAGACCATCCTCACGGGCATCTTTGCAGGAACCAAAGGTTCTAGTCCCTACTCACCGGCCATGTGTCTTTCGAAGAACCTGAGGTTCCTAACTATGCTATTTAAACTAAAAGCTGCTTGTGTTTGTCAAGTAATCATTCTTTCAAGTGTTTTTCTTGTCTGTTTAGCCTTTTGGGGATTTTTGGAGAAATAATTGCATATTTTAGAGCTTACAGCTCAAATAATCCACCGTGTTTCTTGAACATATATACAAATATTTACCCAAGTACATAGCCGAGAACTCTACCACTTGGTAGTTGTTTGTCAAATCAATTTGGATGTAGCAACATGTATTAAGCAGTGTACAGAGGTGTGTGTCTATATTATGCCTATTTGTATATTTGCACTGAATATTTGCCATTATTTTGACAGACTGATAGTGGTGACCAGAGAAAATACAATACTGTGTATGGTTCATAAGTGGTTTGTATTTAACAGTAAGAATAGAAATAATAAGCATTTCTTGTCCTTTGGAAAATAATATCTGGACATGCTGATATCCTAAGGCATAAGAATGCCACTCGGACGTGGGCCACATGGAATTGTTGGGCTTTTGTTCGAATCCTGCCCATGGTTCAGCTGTTCCACAGCTCCTCTGGCTTTATGTGCCCTCTGCCAGATGAGATGTGTCTTTAGGAAGCACAGAGTGGTTCCAACAAGGCGTGGACCTATGAGACGAAACAATTCATAGGAGATGCCCAAGGCCACCAATTCTCATCATTCCAACCAGGTTTGGGGTATGGAACTCATTCGAGGAGGACCACCCCAAATGTTCCTCTGGTCACTTACCTGACTCTAAATAGGTAAATTACTTCATGATGGGAAGAAGACAGATGATGTTTGTATATGACTGTGAACCCAGGACCAGAGTGGCTAAAATAACATCAGTACCAGATTCCTTGGAAGTTTAGATATGGGTGGCAATCTCCGTAATGTAAAGTGAAAAGCCTTGAGTGTGATGGAAATGTCCCAAGCCGAGCACACACTTGGCCACAGAAAGCAACACTGAACACTTAAACAGCAACAACAACCAAGAGAAGCCTTCACAGATGCTATTCATGCTGGTATGTCTGTAGAAGTAAAAGACATCGTCGTAACTTCATTAATGTTAATTTGCTGGATCCCAGAAACAGGCTTAAGAGAGAGTAACTGCCTTCCCCACTTCCTGTAGAAGGATTCCAAGATGGGGATTAAGTGGCCCCAGTGAAGGCTACAGTGCTTGAATGGCCACATAGCCACTTTCTCCCTGCCCTGTGCTGCCCACTGGGAAATCAAAGTCTTTGTTGTGAATTAATAACTTATAACTGTTGCCCGAGAGCGGCCTTTCTGGGTATTCATTTCAGAACATTCCAGTGAGGGCTCAGCAACCTCCTCTTTGGAAGCATGGCAGCTCCTACTTTGGTATCCTTATTAATTTCCTCCATGTTGTAAAGCAAAGTTAGGTTTATATGACAATGTATCAAATGCTGATCCAAACAGTCAAACATGGAACCTGTGAGGACTAGGTCGGGTTGGGTAGCTCCTGTCACGTTTTCTTCACAGTGGAGTCACTGGGAACAGAAATGGTAGCAGGCAGCCCTTGTGGCCGGTGATTTAGCATAGGTGTGGGCTGCGGGCCTGGGGCAGCTGTTGCGTTAGAAGCCAGGTGTTGCGTCGCGGAAGAAGCATTCATTATTCCAGCTCATTAAAACCAAGGCAGTTTCATCTGAACTCTCCACCTCAAGGAAAGGGAGAAGGGGAAACAGAAAGGAGAAAGGAGTGTGCCCCTTCCCAAAGCCACAGAACAGACTTGCCATTCTTTGAAGGTCAAGTGTACAGCACCCTTACGTGGACTGCATAACTCCACACCCAGTCACTTCCCTTCTTTACCCGCTCTGAAAAATTCCGAAAGGAGTTTTGTTGTCGCTGTCTTTAGGGCCTCTTCTTCTTCTTTTTTTTTTTTTTGGTTTTTTGAGACAGGGTTTCTCTGTGGTTTTGGAGCCTGTCCTGGAACTAGCTCTTGTAGACCAGGCTGGTAGGGCCTCTTCTTTTAATATCACATTCCCCAACACTACCCTGAGACATCCAGGTTCCTGGGTAGCACGTTAGCAGGATTTAAAGTTGAGTCCTTCCCTGAGGCTCAAGCCTTGGCCAAACAACTCAGTGGTGTTCAATGGGCTGGGAAAGAGGAAGTCCTAGGATTAAGTGAGTTTGCCTTCAAATCGCTACATTCAGGTGCAAGAACGTCGTGTGAGTATTGGGATGCACACGGGCATCTGGAAATGCTCCTTTGCCCTGGATTACAGTAGACCATAAAGCACCATTTCTATCCACTGGGGCCATGTGGTCGTTGGGATATTGAAAAAGATAGCCTCTGTCCAGAAGGAGATTTCACTCATGGAATTGTTTTTAAAAGGCTTCCCAGTTCTCCCAGACAATTGGTGTCAGCGATCGAAAGCCAAGTCCCATCCAGAACCCTGGGGACTGATGGGGTTTGGTGGCAAGAACGCCTTCCAATTCTTTCTTATTATTATCCACTTTGTAAATTCTTCTTTCTTTTTAATCTCTAAACTCCTAATTAACATAAACAGGCCATGCCAAAAGGGGGCAATCTGAGAGCTTTCTGAGGAGCTGCCAGTGCATATTAATCAGTGGTTAATTTACAATTCATATATTCAGCTTCTACTTAAGTTTTGAAGGGAAAGGGGGCAAGGAAAGGCTTCTCCCACTCATCTCAAGCCCAATACCAATGTCACAGGCAATTCCAGGCTCATAATGTGGCCTGGCCGCAGTGCCTTCATAAAGTCAAGCAAGTAATAAACGAATGCAATAAACGGCCTCGAAATTAAAGGGCAGAGTGATGCTGGCACCCTACTGAAGCTGGAGAAGCTGCCCAGGCCAGCTGTTGGTAAAGCGGGCTCCTCGCTCCCCCCTTCACTACCCCGACACAAACACACGCCTTTTCTCACACACAAGCTCATGCCTGGCTCAGAAGCAGGCACGGGAATCTGTAAGCCAACCCCCTGCTTTGGCCGTTCATTTCCATGTGAGGAACCGTTTTGATTTTTCTCTGTTGTGTTTTCTCTGAACGCAAAGTAAATAGACTCGTCAGAAATGGAGTCTGTATGTATAGGTGCATATTTGAATGTATACATATACACACGTATCATATATGAGTCTTACAAATAATTGCTTTCTTTTCCTCTCCCCCAGCCAACCCCTGTTTCTTTCTAACTAATGAGGAGGTTTGAAAGTCTGCACAGGAGCCCTGAGGTCCTGGCTTAAAGCTGTGGATAATTTTCCAGCCCCAGGACTTCCTGCGTTTTAGAAAAAGTCAATGTTATTTCAAGGGAAAATGAGCTGTTTGGATTTACCCCCACCAGCCCCCCACCTCCTCCATTGAGTGTGTTTCTTTTCTTCTCTTTCTTCGGAATTCCAGACAAAAAGACCCTTGTACTCTGCTCACACAGAGGGAGGTTTAAATATAGCCCCACACCTGAGTTGCCGATTCTGTGGCTCCCCTTCCAAGGGGAGATTGGCAGCAAAAAAACTGTAAAGACAACCAAACCCCGAACAAAAACAACTGAGCAGAAGCATGAAGTGTCAACCTCAGTTTGAGTACATTTGTGCTTTAATTTACTGTGGTCTTGTGAAAGGAAGGACAGTTCTGGAAATAATTTTACCTTCCTTCCATCTTGTCTTTCAAATTATCAATTGTAGCACGTTGAATACCAAGCAACTTGTGCATGGGTTTGAAGATACTGAGAGCCAACGTGAACCCAGCTACGCTCCAGCCTCTGGACCAGGTTAATCTCCAGGCCCTCCCGGCAGAGCTCTGTGTATATATATGGCTCTGTAGTTCTAAGATTAGGAGAATAGCTGCTGAAAGCTTTTGTGTATCAACTCGATGCCATGATAAATCTTAAGGACCAAATGTGGTTTAAGATAATCTCTTACGCTAAATTCTTTCTTTTTTTCTAGCATGTGGATATCTTGCTTTTGTGACAGTGTTTCTCTGTGTAGCTCTGGCTGTCTTGGAGCTCACTCTAGACCAGGCTGGCCCTGAATGCAGAGATCTGCCTGCCTCGGCCTCCTGAGTGCTAGGATTAAAGGCGTGCACCACCACAACCTGGTTGATAGCTTTTTGTTGTTGTTGTTGTTGTTTGGTTTTATTGTAATATAGTCATGGGCTTATCTGCTCCAAACATAATAAATTTATTCCATAGAAAATGTGTTGGTTTAACTCTTGTGTTTGACTTTGTATTAACTTCTCTTTTACAGGGACCATATTTATACTGTTGACATAGACGCATCCCACACAGAAGAAATTTATTGTAGCAAAGTAAGTTGTTTTTAAACCCATCTTTCTAAAACGGGGGTACTTAGGGACTACGTACCTTAAATGCAGTGGTTGGGTCGGTAGGGCCGATGTCAGCACACCTTTCGTAAAGCCTGCTTTAGACTTTATTCCACATTTCAAAACACATAGTTCATCAGTGTGTGGGTAGACATTTGGGGATTTTGTGTAACTTGTAAAATCCTTTAATAAAATATTGCCACGTCTATCCAAGAAAATATCAATTTTCATAAGTAAAACTCTGTCCCCCAAACATATTAAAAACAGTCCTAGTGTTAGTGCATCTACGCCGTGCAGCTTGGACATTACTTGGCTGGTTCTGGACTGGAATCATCATCTAGACATACTTAAAGCCGAACACAAGCTTTTCTCATGGCTCCGCATGGAGATATTCTAGTTAATAAAACTCTGCCGTACAAGTCGGAGACTCAGCCCATGAATTTATACGAAGGAGCACAACCTGAATTAAATTGCTGTCTGCCCGCAGTGAATGTCCACTTTATGTTTAAGAAAATGATTTCCATATTTTCAGGGAAAGGTCATTTTTTTTGCAAACACTGATTGATGAACTGAACAAAAATGTCAGTGACACATATTTTACCCAAATGAGCACAACTTTGCACGTTTCCTTTGGGTATTTTCTATGAAATCCCCGCGCTTCTCCTGTCTCCTCATCTCCCAATGCGGTCCCTCCTGTCGTTTAATGAACAGATAAAAAGTCAAAATTAAGCAAAAAAAGTTTTCGCCTCTAATATTTGTTGTCTGGTGAATGAATCATGTGTGGAAAGGGTGTAGAAAGCTTTCCATAAATATATGTTCAGTCTCTAGTCGCCCCGAGGGAACTTTTACTTCTCAAATCAAATGCAACAACCTCTGGGCTCTAATTGATTTCTTTCTTGATCCCTGCAGAAACTGACATGGAAATCTAGACAGGCTGATGTAGACACGTGCAGGATGAAGGGGAAACATAAGGTAGGCAATTTCCATTTCTCCTGTGGCTGCCACTTCGGGTTACGTGTTTGACGGTTATCTCCAGCCGTAGACTATGATTTGAATGCATCTTGGTATTCCCTTTTCCCCCGTAATTGCTTTTTCCATCAACTTATTGAAAGCTTTAATTTGCAAAAATAGTTTGCTCTTAATGTGATGAAATATTACAACAGCTGCCGGGGCTGCAGCGAGGGCTCCTCCTCGGGCCCGGTAGGGATTACTGACTCAGAGCTGGTCTCCTGAGCCTCCTGAGTGATCTGTCCCAGGAACCCACCTTGCAGGCCAGGGCACACCTCCGGCCTGTGGAAGCACTCCTGTGAAACGCAACGGACTCACAGGCTTCTGGGCCTTTGGTCAAAGGACAACATAGAGGTGTCTTTAAGAAACCCTAGAACATCTGGCATTGAAATTACTACGATAAGGGGTCACTGCATTAAATCCCCCTTTCTTCTGTGAAATGAAAGAAGCATATGTTACCATTCTCTACGACGTTTGTATTTACTGTTGAATCACTCATGGACGTCCTCTCTTGGTTGACATCAGCAACAACTTGACCATGTGACTGGGGGGCGGTCTGGCTCTGTATCCTTACACACGCTCCTCTCCATGCGTGAGCGACCCTTCTGTGGTCGGATCACGGTCTGCGGGGGATGAACGGGCTTTTGTGCTGTGTGGATTCTGTTCAGACCGGTTCGATTCTTGTTTCAGGATGAATGTCACAATTTCATTAAAGTTCTCCTCAAGAAGAATGACGATACCCTGTTCGTCTGTGGAACCAATGCCTTCAACCCTTCCTGCAGAAACTACAAGGTAAATGTCATCTGTCTGTCTGACGGTAAGCACACTGCCAGGAGGTGATTTCGTAATGTACTGTCACCATACCTGCAGCCACCGCAGAGGTAACTCAACGCCGTACGGGTTCGCTTCACTTACCCAGCTTGGTGTTCCTGAGCAGGCTCCGAAGTTTCCTGTTTGTTCAGCATTGACTGACACACCTTTAAAGAGCCTCTCAGGTGAAGGTGATTTCTAGCTAGAAGTCTCTATTCTTTTTTGTTTGGGAGACTGCATACTTACCACATATAGTGGCATGTGGATTTCCTCTCTTCTGCTCTTTGTCCCTCTCATTCCTGCATTACCTCTGTGAGGACCGAAGCTCACTTAATTGGTAAGAAATTCCTATTGTAAAAGATATTGCCAAAGCATGCTGCTTGAAACCATAGACTCCTGCATTGTAAGATTTTTCAAGAGAGGAATGTAATTCCAATTTGTACCAGCTCACTTGGCCATGGCCTTACTTGCTTTGGCCTGTATACAAGAAGAGGAAAAGGAAAGAAAAAAAAAAAGAAGGAAAGGATTGGCCTCAAAGACTCAGGAAATCAAGTTGGGGGGGTAGTTTACAGTTGAGGAAACTGGGAGCCCCTGAGTTGCTAGAGCAGAAAAGCCAGAGCTCTCGCATCTTGGCTCTGCCTCTGTTAGCTTTTCTTTGTGCCACAGTTTTTTCCTCAGGAAACATATGTTGATGTCTTCTATAGTAGCCAAGCACTGAGGCTGTAAAGGCAGAAAAGTGTTGGCCGCTAGGAAGGCCAAGCCCCAGGAGAAATGCTGTGTGTCCACGAAGTTGGCGCTTCGGTCAAATGGCGTGATTAGTTGAGGAAGCAAAGCACAGTCGTCTTTACCGTCACCTGAGATAAAGGGGGTGGAAATGTAAGAAGCAGGCAGGTGAGACTCTTCTAAAAAGTCCCCACCTTCTGGTCTCCTGGCTGGAGCGTTAACACCACATGGAGACTCTGCCAAGGGCATGAAACACATTTATGATGACTAAGAATCTGAATAGTGCCTCCCAAGCCCGCACCTGGTGGGATAAATCATGAAGGACGTCGTCTCTACCCTTTGTCTTAAGGGTGGTAGGAAGTCAGCCAATTGAATGCTGAGGGCATTCTGGGTACTGAGTGCAGTGCAAACAGAGACTTGGCACGAGAAACAGCCTACTGAGCTTGGGCAACTTCATCTAGCTCTGAAGTGTTGGACAAGGGACAATGACAAGAAACTGAAAAGGTAGCTTGTCCCAGGAAAGAAGGAAAGAGAATAGATTCAAGAAAAACAATAACCCTGGGAGGCTTAGTAATTGGTGAGGCGCACAACAAGGAGGGAAAGAGAGTTGGGTGTCAATAAGGCCTCCTGGACTGTCTTGAAGAGCGGGCAATGGGGCTGCCTCCAGTCTGATGGAATAGAAGATTCACAGGGCACTGGGAGGTGGGAGTTCTGCAATACGGTTTCTGGGTGGTACCATGCAGGTGTTTTAGTGCTTCTATTAAGTGATAGAACGCCATGACCAAAAGCAACTTGGGGAGGAAAGGTTTTATTTAGGCTTACAATTCCAGGTAATAGTCCACCAATGAGGGAAGGAAAACAGGAACTTAAGGCAGGAACCTCGTGGTGGAACCTGAAGCAAAGGCTCTGGAGGAAAGCTGCTTATTGACTTGCTCCCCGTGGCTTGCTCAGCCTGATTTCATTTTCAATCCAGCACCCCCTGCCCAAGGGTGGCACCACCCACAATGAGCTCCCTCCCTTCCCATATTAATTATTAATCAAGAAAATGCCTCCATAGTCTTTCCTACAGGTTAATCTTACAGAGGCATTTTCTCAGTGGAGGTTCCCTCTCCTCAGATGGCTCTAGTTTCTGTCAAGTTGACAGAAAACCCAACCAGGACAGCAGAAAATACCCGTATAGCACAAGTAGACACATCCAGCAAGACAACGGATGGAAGATTCCTTTCAGGAGCTGTGTGGGGAGAAATAGATTGGGTTTTGTCCTCACAAAGCGATACCTCAATGGCATGGCACGGAGGATGTGAGAAGCCTTGGTGGGCTGGCGTCAACCCTCAGGCTCACCCGGAAAAGACCTCCCAACTCAGGCCTCTTCTTGGCAAGAAAGGTTGAAAACAAGGTCTTTATTTCATCTTCCGCCTTGTGCTTGGAAACTGGTTTCAGCAGGGTGAACAAGATTGGGGTGAAACAAGAAGAGGTACTGCCCAAGATACAACCACTAAGATAAAGAGTCGTACAGAAAAGTCTATTTTGAAAGGAAAGAGCCGGGATTAAAGTAGATAGGACCTATCTGTTTTTAATGACTATAGCCCATCTAGCCCGTATTTACTCTAGTAAGAGCTTCCAGCTGCTATTTCAGCTTTAACTTTACCACGTGGGATTCCATCCCCATTTGTCATTGTTTAGGACTCATTAAGACTAAGACTTCTAACACTTTCAAAGGAACTGAAAGCTGTCTTTGGTGAGAAGTTACAGGTTTTCCTGGCACTGTGACACACTAAGCTAAGAGTGTTCTAGCTCATTCCACCCGTGTGTATTCCTTTACCCACAGTCCCTCACCTGTAGCAATGCTGTCCGCCTCTCACGTGCAGCCACACCCGTGGTGACGTGACCAGCAGTCCGGTGCTCTCCGAAGCTACACACAAGGATGGTGTTCACCCTCATCCTGCCTCAGTGCCCAGCACTGCATTGTTCTCTTAGACTCGGGGCACAGTGTGATGTGTTGTGCTACAGCAGTGGTCCTCAATCTGTGGGTCGCGACCCCTTTCACAGAGGTGACCTGAGACCCTCAGAAAATACAATATTTATATTGCAGTTCATAACAGTAGTAAGATTACAGTTATGAGGTAGCAATGAAAATAATTTTATAGTTGAGGGGGAGTCACCACAACATGAGAAACTATTCAAGACTCACAGCATTAGGGAGGTTGAGAACCCCTGTGTTAGAGGGAGGCAACAGCCGCTCTCTTCCGTGCTTTTTATGAACAGATCAAGACCAAAGACTCAAAGCAAACCATTGACTGACTGCCTTTCCACCATGAGGCTCTGGTTTCTTCCTAGCAGAGAAGCAAGTGGCGGTGTTATTAGAGTAACTCGGCAGCCACTTGGTCTTTACCTCCTCACCACATCCTAAGTTATACGTTTTCTGCTGTTGTTTTAAAATAAAGTTGAATGTGTTAGAAAGATTTTTAGACCCCAACAGAATTAGGTGGGGAAGAACTTAGGGGCTTTGCACTTTTTCCAAAGCTCTACTCCTTCCTCCTTTGGAGCTGTAGACCACCTGAATTTTCCATAAAAGTTAAGCGGGGTCTTTATATCACTACTTGTCTTCTATGGGGATTTTATTTCCCAGGAGCTATGGTTTCATTTGGAGATTTCTGTGACTGCAAGGATTAGTTCTTACGTCATGGACAGAGGTATTTCACTATGGTATTTATTTATTTGTTTAGCCTCTAGGCCTTCCCAAAGACACAAATAGGCACAGTACTCATAAGCTTCCCGCTTTGACTCCGTTGTAGCTACAGCCACTCATTTAGGAGAAGGTCCCGCATCCCTCTTGATGTTAGGGTTAGAGCGGGCCCTGCTTAGATAAGTCATTTCCGTTGTGTGATGTGTTCATTGCTGAGTACCTGCCAGACCCACAGACCACACAGTCTATGCAGTTCAACGGAAAGCTCTTGTTGGGATAAAGTATCTGAAAAAGAGCCTTGTGAGGAATGTTCTGGCAAGGGAGAATACATTGCTTTAAAGGATGCCTCTGATTTGACTTTCTTACCCCCCCCCCCCAAATGGTTACATTTTAAACACTGCTGTTTTGTGGGATTTACAAGTGCAGTGCACAAACACAGGATAACTTAATACAGGGGCCACCTCAAAGAAGAAAGTTCTGTCATGTCCGGTGGAGACATTAGAGCAGAAGGTACAAATGACAGGATAGCACAATGCCTGTCACATCCTCAGCTTCTACGCTTGAACAGTGACTTCAAGTGCCTTGATTTGGGCAGCTTGGTGCACTGCAGGTGACCTTTTCTGTTTTAGGTTTATCTTCTCTTCGTCCTCAAATCGGCAGTCAAACTATGTTTAAGCTAAGAGGAGGCTAGAAATGGCTGTGACAATAACAATAACAATAACAATGTTAATGAGATTAATTTTGAACTTGGGGTTGAGCTCTTACCTACTAAGAAATGAGGGAGCAGACAGCAGGTGCCAGATTAACATTGGTGAAGACGTCATGTGACAGGTGTACTCGGTGCCTTCCTCACAGCCAAGTGTGGTCAGGGAGATGTGTCTATTCTACGGAGGGGTTGAGAAGATCTGAGTCTTTCCCGAGGCTACCTTTGCCCTCTCTGAGGGTCCTGCTGCCGTCGTCCGAAATATGCCAAGGGGAAGCAGAAAGGACCAAGGTGGCTATCCTCACATGTCCTTGGCCAGAACATGGTCACACAGCTGCATCAGAGTGCAGGGAGGCAGGGCAATGTGCTGTAGTGTGCTCTGGAGGAAAGATCAATGGCATTTGGCGGACAACTGGGGAGCCTTTGCCAATCCACAAATGCCTGTGGGCCTGGTGTGTGTGTGTGTTACCTGTAACAGTTGAGTAATAGCCACATGAGTAAGAAAGACATGCATTGACTTCTACTGTTCAAAAGAAAGAAGAAATCCAGGATTTTGTATAAGACTTAAAATCGGTGTTCAGTTTCTTCTCTTCTCTTTCTCCTCATTTTGCCTTTGCCTCTGTCTCGGCCTTTATCTCTCCATACTAATAGAGCCAAATATAACTCACAAGCACCTCGGCTCTAACCTCCTATTCTTTAGTGTAAAGGAGCTAGAGCCAGGCTGGGCTCAGGCATCAGCAGGTAGCAGCCCCTCCTCTCACTGCCTTTGACCTACATAGGCCCCTCACCTTTGGGCCCTCTGCTTCTCTGCAGCTCATTCTGAAACTAGACTGACGTAGGTGCTGAGGCCATCTGAGTTTTGCTAGCTAGCGTGTTTTTCATCTTTGCTGATGCCACACTGTTCCGCTAACCAACTGGAGAAAAAATTCCAGTGTCTCCTACTGGGATTTAATCCACAAAGGAAGGACTCATCAGGCAAAACAAATCCAGAAATGCAGTTCATTCTCTCTAGAGTTCACGACTCAAGAGATAATTGGGGCAGGTAGATTTTCCCGGCAATTACCTTAGAAATGCCTTAGTCTAAAATGCTTATTTATTGACCATTCCACAAGGGTATGGAAATCTGCCTATTGTAATGGGTTAAGAGCCAATCAGACACAGTCAAATTTCACACTACCTTAATTACAGAGTCTTAATCAAGTAAATCGTCTCTCAAAGCCTCCTTTTCTTATCTGAAACTAATAGATTTACTTCAGTGGGTATTTACAAGGATGCATTTGCAAGGTGCCTATAAATTACTTTTAAATACCGGTTTCTGTTACTGTTGTCAGTAACTGGTGGTAATGCCGTTCTTTTGTTTAGATTGATACTTTGGAAACTTTCGGGGATGAATTTAGCGGAATGGCCAGATGCCCTTATGATGCCAAACATGCCAACATCGCCCTCTTCGCAGGTAGGTGACCTGATTTCTCCTCGTTCGGTTTGGCTTTGCATATTTCAGCCTGTGGCGGAGAATCTGTTTGGAAGGATCTGCGGAGTCACAGTTGTACGGAATCTCTGGTGAATACTGTAATTAAGAATGCCTCTTCCATTTGAAATTAGGTTGGGAACTGTAGTTTTGGTTCTCAAAAGAGGTCTCTGCCCTACTCCCACAGGCTTTTTGTGCCTTCGCAAAAGGATGATGGCACAAATACCTCATGGGTGAATGGGAAGTTTGGGCTTAGGTGATAGAAAACCTTATGTGGAACCACCAATGAGGATCTAATGCTGGATGTCAGGTTGACAGTATTTATGGCATGTCTCTCATGGCCATTTCCCTGCTCTTCATTTCCTTCTTCGTGGGATGGCTGTTCTCCCAGTCTCAAAGGCTGCAGATCTTCTTGTCTACAGATAGAACAAAAAGGGAGAAGTAAAAGGACGTTTCTGGAAGCTTCTTCACAGCGCTAGAGCAGCAGCCTTCTCAAATGCCAATGATTGGATTCGACTATGTGCATACCTCTGACCAAATGGCCATAGTGCTGAGTTACTGATCACCTATGGGAGCCCCTGTTCCTGCTGAACAGGCTGTAGAGAAGTAGCTAGTAGGCCAGCGTTTTCCAGTTTCGTAGGATTTTTTTGTATATGAGCATGTTTTAGTTGGGAAGTTTGTTTAGGAATTCATTGTCAGCTGTATATATGGAAGTGGGCGCAGAGAGACGTGTTGGGTGTAAAAGGGATTCGTTGTTCTAGGATGTAGTCACACCATCAGCTGTCCTCACCATCATGACAGCACAAACCTGGCCTAACTGCCGTGGGAACTCTTGGGCTTTGGTTATGAAGCAGTTAATTCCCAGCTCCTTCTCAGTGTCTCCCATTTGGGGTTGGTCCATGGGGTGAGAGTGCAGAAACAGGAAGGTCCCAGCACAGCACAGGCAGAAGCATCCCTGTACTGTCAGCAACAAGGCCAGGGAAGACTCAGTGTTAAATGGAATCTAAAGAGAAGACTTCTGAACTAGAAAGGGGACTGACTGTTTGTGACGCTGCCTCGCTTCCAACAGCTACAAGGAAAAAGGCATGTTTCCTTATCCAAGCAGGAGGGATATTGGATCATTTTTCACTGGTTTGACATCTTATAAAAACTAAGTATTTGCTAGTGGATGAGCCTTGTTAGAAGTAAATGCCATTTTTGCCAACAGAGGCAGGATATGGCGCAAGCAGGAAATGGCTCAGAGGTTAAGAGCACTCACTGTTTTTCAGAGGACCTGGGTTTGCTTCCCAGCACCCCTGTGGTGTCTACAACCATCTTTAACTCCAGTTCCCTGAGAGCCTATGCATTCTTTTCTTTGACATCCCTGGTCACCAGGCACACACATGGTGCACATGCCTACATGCTAACAAAATACTCATGCACATAAAATAAATGCATTTAAAAAATTTTTCTAAAAAGATGTTTATTCAAGATTTTTTTACTTAACTATCAGCCACAGATTTTACATATGGAAAAACTTAAAGTGCACTATGTCATACATAAGTTTCTTTGAATATAATTAATGGAACCATAAAATTCATTAAAAATGGATCAAAGACACTTAAGGAGGTAGCTCTATGGGTAAAGTGCTTGCCATCCTAGCATGAAGACCTGAGTCTGAATCCTCAGAACTCAAAATAAAAGCTGGGCCCAACAGTGTGAGCCTGTACTCTTATGAGTAAGGAAAAGAGGGACTGTGACTCTCAGGACAGAAGTAGGCATCTGGCCAGCCACTGGAGCCTATGAATCTCCCTCTTCCCCTTACTCAGTCAAACTCAGCTCGGACTCAGGTCATCCATATTTCTGAATGGATTTAAAGCCTTTGTTGATAAAATCGCTCTCTTATTATTTCTCACGGCTCCCTCCTAATCCAGTTGGCCATGGCTTGACGGCAGTAGTATCGTCCAAGGGTCCTTGGCCTTGAGATTTCAGTCAAGGTCCGTCTAATCAAGTGAAGCAAATAGCATATTTCATTTACTCTGTTCCCTGAGCAGCTGCCACTGCCACTGTTGCTTGGAAAAATTGCCATGCAATTTTAAAAATGAAAAATGTTTCCTTTCTCATGATCCCCATTTCAAATGGTGAGCGTGGGCCAAGCATTTTTTCTTGGATTTTTCCCAGTTGTCCCATCTCATTTGCCTGATGTAGGAGAGCAGTCTAGGGGACATCTTCACTGTCATCCGTCCCTGCCTTGTTTGGTACCCTGTTCGACTCTTTCCCTTTTCTCCTCAGAGGGAAAACTCTACTCTGCCACAGTAACTGACTTCCTGGCCATTGATGCGGTCATTTACAGAAGCCTTGGAGACAGCCCTACCCTCAGGACCGTCAAACATGATTCCAAGTGGTTGAAAGGTGAGCAATTAAATGAAGAGAGGGAGGAGCGAAGCAGACCTCGTAAGAGATTTAGAGTCTGGATGGACCAGACTGTAGATTCATTTTGGTAATGGTTTCTGACAGCCGAAACCATGTAAATTGCATCCTTTGCCTCCACTGATTTATTTGCCTCCCTGTTCCCCTTCCCGTGAGCTTCTGGAGTATTAGCAAAACCACCAGCGCCGTGACAATAGAATGCATAACATTCATCTTCTTTCCCTGCCCCAAACTCTCATTCCAGAGTCCCTCATGAAAAGAGCTGAACAGAGCATTCATGAAAGGGAACGGGGGATGAAGTGGTGGGGAACAGGAAATCAGCCATTCCCAGGCCTGTGTGAGTCAGGGTGACGGAGCAGTGTGCACCAACTACTCTAGGCAATACGGACGTTCCACCGTGGAAAATAAAACTCCAGAGATTTGCAAAGCATACTTATTCTTCACCCTCGGTGGCAAAGCTTGGGAAAGATGTAATTTGTAGGCTCAAGTGCTTTCTGAAATCACTAGCGCCGGCACTTGTGAAGCCATTAGAATTGGTTAGTGTTAACCACATGTCTAATAGCCCTACACTTTCAATTAATAACACGTCTTTGGCTACACTTGATTAAAATTCTCTTAACACTATGTGACATATCTCCAATTAAAGTGCCCGTTTGTCCACAGAGCCCTACTTTGTCCAAGCACTGGATTATGGAGACTATATCTACTTCTTCTTCAGAGAAATTGCGGTAGAGTACAACACCATGGGGAAGGTAAGAGCGGAGGGCGTCCCTGGCTCCGTTTGTGACATTTTCAGAGACTTGTCTTTGCAACCATTGTCGTTTTAAATGACCTTGAGATGCAAATTGTGAACCCAGTAACAACACAACTATGGATGGGCAGAAGCAAGAGACTAAGCTATCTAGAAGCCCAAGCCACTTTTTCAGAACAGTAACAAATTACAGGGAACCTCTTGAATATCTCCACTGAAGATTTAACCAACAGATGTTTGGTTGTTTCATTCGAAGTGTTTTGAGATGTAGCTCCCAGGTACAATTTCCCCTTTTAATTGAGCGACTCCATAGAGAGAATCCATACCCAGTATCTCTAGGCAAACTGAGTCTTCGTTTTATTGTAGAAAGCAAGATTACAGTTAGAGGATGTTTATTTCAGCTATTTTTTACCAGACAGCAGATCAAGGTCACTGAGTTAGAGGGCGCAAATAAAATACCAGGGTGGCTTGCATGGTTAGAAGGACTCACACTCCAAGTATGAGATTTCAGACCCCAGAGGCAGGCAGTAGGGATGGCAGAGATGGCGCATACAAAGTGTGCTTTTGTCTGAGGAAATAAAAGCTAAGCAGTCTGTATGGAAATGAGTTTATGTGGCTGGGAGCTCCTCCCCTGAAGGATTTATGGCTCCGTATTAAATGCCATCGCCTTATCTTTTAAAACATTCTGTTTCTATGCTGACGTTTTTCCTTTTTTTCTTCTTTTTTTTTTTTGTTTTTGATTTTAGGAATGCATTATTAAATTAAGTAGCTTCTTGTTCCATTTCTGTTTGGCGAAGGCAAAGTCTTCTAAGATCTTCTGCGTTTCAGAAGGAAAGGACTGCATTTCATCCCCTCTGTGTGCCTTTCTCTGCAGGTTGTCTTCCCTAGGGTGGCCCAGGTTTGTAAGAATGACATGGGAGGGTCTCAGAGAGTCCTGGAGAAGCAGTGGACGTCTTTCCTGAAGGCTCGCCTGAACTGCTCAGTGCCTGGAGACTCTCATTTTTATTTCAATATACTCCAGGCGGTTACAGATGTGATTCGCATTAATGGCCGTGACGTTGTCTTGGCAACCTTTTCCACACCTTATAACAGGTAACCATGCCCTGGCTGTGTTGACCTAATATATTCTTCCCAGCTCCCTTTTCCCTGGGGAAAAGATTTGCAGCTGATGGAAAGGCAGCCGTCACTATTTGTACATAGAAAGCATTACTTTGAGTTTTCATCAATGAACTAATTAGAATTTGTGAGCATTATTAAATTAAGGTTTTTAGGGAAGTAAGTTATGGCAATATCTTCTATTTATATGTATGACTGACGTTAAATACTTTGTATGTGATTCCTTTCGGTAAACCAAATTTTATTGTTCTCTTTTCACACATGAAGAAAAAGCTTAAAACATTCCACTGCCTGGATCCACATAGTCAGTGATAGAAGGGACAGGTTTGGAATTCAGTGTCTTCCTCGGATCTCTTACAGGTCATCTAGTATTCCTGTTTCATTTGTAGTGTTTCCCTGACTGAACTGGGAATGTGTGAGTGTGTGCGTGTGTGTGTGAAATGAGTGGGCATTATTAAAATGGCACATTGAGAAGTTGCTACCAATGAGAAATTTAGGAGCAAGGGGAACCTGCCAAGGGCTCCACCCAAGATTCAAGTTAGCATCCCACTTGAGGATGTAAACCTCCAATGGTTTAAGCAGTTAGTTCATGGCCCAGATCCCAACCCCAGCACGAGTGCCTCTGAAGGTTTTAGTGAGGACTCATAAGCCACTAAACACTATCCCTAAAAATACTGTCGCTTCATCTCTATTTTATGTTTAGTTCATCAGAAATATTAATTAATTAAATGGCACATTAATAATTGATCCCAACACAGTGACTATGCATGGAAATGATGGACTAGCAGAATGACCATCTTTTGCTGGCCTCCAGATCTCCGTAAAGCCAGTAAGGTTTCAGAGTCCCAACACTGTTGGGGGAAATAAACATAACTCTGGGTGTAACCCCTGACCATGAGCTCTAAATGTATGCACCACGCTTTCCTGTCTGGGTCCGATTTTAGAGCTTCCTTACGGAATATCCTCTTCTAAGCATACACGTAGGATTAGACTTTTTACGTGGACTTTCATGAACTTCAGGAGCGCCTAGATGACAGGCATGAAAAATGATAAGACTGGAAGATAGCATCGGGAAAGACATGCCTAGGTGTTGGGTAGAGCCCAGAAGGGAGCGAGCTGAAAGATGAACTCATACTCCTCAATTACACGGAGGGCAAGTGCCAAGGGTTTCTCACTGGAGATAAATGAAAGTGGGAGCTTATATCGCAGCAAGAAGTATTCAATTAGATTTAGGCAAGCTTTAATCATCTATAAGGATTTTTAGACTTGAGAACAGGGAAGATATAAAATATTGCAGGGTTTGAATATTCACATGTAAGATCCCATCTATCTAGGCTTTTTGGAAAACATGCTACCTTGGTACATGGAAATGCAGGGGTTAGTGGGATTTAAAAATACATTTCTAGTTTGGGGTTTTGTTTTATTAAAAGTTTGGGTTACTTTGTGATTATAACACCATAGTGAGTTCTCATGTATTATAAACTCATTTATTTTCTTAAGTGGTCCTAAATTTATCTTATAATGATTATGCGGTGTCAGAAATATTATTTGTTCAGTCAGATCAGACAGCCTAACTTGCCAGTCTACAAATGTGTTTACCATTGTCATCCTAAATTACATGTGGTCTTTATTCACTCTCGTTCCATCCCTTTCCACTTCCTCCTCCACATAGGAAGCCTTGCTTATGACAGATTGCTGCCAATCCTTGAGGGGTCCCTCTCTACGCTGGGGAAAAAGAGCAAGCAAGCACCTTGGTCTAGCACACCAGCCCCAGCGTGGTCTGGCTCCCTTCCCTCCTCAGCCTGTTTCCTCCCATTTTTTGTCACACAGTCTGTACCACAGGCTTGCCAGACCTGAGGTCTGGTTCTGGAATGTGCCTTTCTTTCTCTGTAAAGTCCTCCAGCCTGACCAGGGTCCACCCATCAAAACCCCGTGGAGGCATCTTATGCTATGAAACCTTGTCCTGACTGGCTTGCTCTGAATTAATTGATTGTTTTTTTTTTTTTTATCTCCATCCTAAACTGTGGCCTAGCTACTAAAGGCAGGACCCTGTTCTCTGTGGGGTTCACAGAATTTCTATAATAAGCTCGTAATTCTCCCCCCCACCCCCCACACACAAAGGGGCTCAAGAGGCAATGAAGAAATGATGGGCTTTTCCCCTTGAGTTTACTGCACTAGCGAGTCTGTTCTTTAAGACTGTTGATGCAAATTTGATTGGTCTCTTTACACTTATGATCCCTTCATTTATAATGCTCAGGATATGGACTTTAAATCCTACCTGCCTGCAATAAGAGTTTCTTCAGAGTATGTTTTCTAAGGGGATGAATAGCAGTTATGTGATTAACACCTGGTGTGAAATGTCATTTGTAGCATCCCCGGGTCTGCAGTCTGTGCCTATGACATGCTCGACATTGCCAATGTTTTTACTGGGAGGTTCAAGGAACAGAAGTCTCCTGATTCTACTTGGACACCAGTTCCAGACGAGCGCGTCCCTAAACCCAGGTATGTGCAAATATTTATTTAGTCAGCTATCTTTAAACCCTGAAATGGTGAAACTGGCTTCTCTGATAGTGAGCATCCTGAAGACTACACACTGGAGCCTTGCATCCCAAGCCAGGCAGATAGAGACCCCAAAACAACAGGAAGACTCTCATGGTGTGATATTTGCATTCACAATCCTTACCAGAACCCAGAGTAATCTTTAGTACCCACAAACCATGCCTTTAGTCTTCTGCTTAACCTTTGTAAATGTGGTTTGCCCAATATAATAGGTGGTAGGAACTATCAGCTAGAGCTGGTCCCGTTGGTCTATAGGTGGAAAATTTAAGGACCAGAGAGTAAACTGTATTGTGCAAGTTCATATAACTAGAGAGATACCTCTGCTGTGCCTCCCTCTCATTGTATAAGAACTCTTTAATCCCAATCAAATGTAAAATATAAATGATACTTTTTTGATTTAGGGGAACAAGTGGGATCAGAGTCAAGTCTAGGGTGCCAGGACAAGTGTAAGAATTGTTTAGTTGGTACGGTGCATTGCTTTTCTACGTCCACATACAATATAGTGCTAGCCTTTTCCAAGCTGTGACCTAGACTCGCTCACATAGAAGCCCCCAGAGACACTGCAAAAATTTCATAGTTCTATAAAATCTCTTCATTTGCTCCCATTAAATAGTTAACTCTAGAAGAATATTTTCCCATCCTGACCCTATGTTTTCCAGCTCCGTGTGACTTATACTCCACACCTTTCCCCTTGTGGCCTAAGTTACGGGGAAATCTCTATATTGAGGTTATGTGGCGCTGGAAGAAAGCCCAATGTCTTCCTGGCTTTTGTGTTGTTGTTGTTGTTGTTGTTCTAATGCTCTCCCTTGGTCTACTATCCTACCAAGATACCTACAAGTGCATTTAATTGAATCAATTTAGATATAAGGAACCAAAGAAGCCCAAGGGGCCATCCCTTTCTGTCAGCTGAGTTGTCTGCCATGTTCCTTCTCTGGTCAAGGAAGACTCATTGTGAAAGTACACATTAGGGACTAGATAGATTGCCCACATCAGTACCTTCTGAATGATCAAGAAAGGGAGTTAAAGTTGAGGGATTGGTTTCTAAGGGGGGGGGGGGGAGAAAGAGAGAGAGAGAGAGGGAGAGGTCTTGGTGTGTGAATATGGCGTCATGCAGGCATCACCAGAACATGGGTTAAGGGATTTTTCTCCCATGTCACTGTGTGTACCCACATGCTTCCCTATCTTGTCTCATCCCTTTTGTGAAGAGCAGGCTGCCTGTGGAGGGCCGGCTGGCTGTAGCCCCATGGTATGGGAAAAGGTTGTATCGTGGGGCATGGTTTCTTCTCCTGCACCAGACTTAGTATGCTCTGATTTGACTTTGCTAAGATTTCCATGTACCTCACCAAATGATAAAATTTCTTTCAAAAGTTCACCTGCGCGATCTGCTCAGTTGCAAGGAACTGGTCTTTCAGGAAAGATCTTTGGTGTAACTGGCTTCTCAGACCTGCCCAAATCTCACAACAAACAAAGACAAGAACGACACGTGAACTAATAGACTCCAAGAGGTTGTAACACTGAGTATTGCTGTTGTGTACCTCTGTAGAAATCTCTTTTTTATGCTTGTGAAAGCATTAGCCTAGTCCCCTCCTTTGTAGAATACATGCCTCTAGAATAGTGGCTCTCAACCTGTGGGTTGTGACCCCTTTGGGGGTTGCATATAAGACATTTATGATTTATATGGGTAACAAAATTACAGTTATGCAGTAGCCATAAAAAATTTTATGGAGTCGGGCAGTGGTGGCACATGCCCAGCACTCGAGAGGCAGAGGCAGGTGGATCTCTGTGAGTTTAAGGTCAGCCTGGTCCACAAGAGCTAGTTTCAGAACAGGCTCCAAAGCTTGTAGAGATACCCTGTCTTGAAAACAAACAAACAAACACATAAATAAATAAATAAAATGAATAATTTTATGGTTGGGGTCACCACACCATGCATAAGGAGCTGTATTAAAGGATCTCAGCATTAGGAAGGTTGAAAACCACTACATCTAGAACCTCCAGCAAGGTTTCCTAGTTGGCTTTCTGTTGCTATGATAGACACCATGACCAAAAACAACTTAGGGAGAGTTTATTCTTGTCTATCATCAAGGGAAGCCAAGGCAGGAAGCCAAGGCAGGAAGCCAAGGCCGGAAGTTGACACAGAAACCGTAAGGCACATGGCTTACTGGCTTGCCTCCTCTAGTTTCCTCTACCACCTTTCTGACACAGCCTGGGCTCACTTGCCTAGAGGTGGTACCATCCCCAATGGGAAGTAGAATCCTCCTACATGAATTACCAATTAAGAAAACGCCTCACAGAGAAGCCCACAGGTCAGAGTGATTAGAGACAGTCTCTCAGGTGAGGGTCTTTCTTCGAGGTGTGTCTAGGTTTGTATCAAGTTGACAGCTAGCATAAAGCAACCCTGGGATGTACGCCCCCCCCCCCCCCCACTCACTCACTCAGTTCCAGCTCTACCTCTGTTCATTGGGGTTTGTTTGCACATCTGGAAGGAAGCCAAGCTGCCTGGAGATGAAACTGAGCTGTCCCAGCTAAGGCTTCTTCACAGAATGAGGAGGCGGTCCAGTGGAAATCTCAGCATATTGTTCTTGGTGCCCTTCTGCATTCTTCATCTTCCTCTTCGCCGCCTGCGGCACAGTCTCCTCCATGCCAGACGCTTCGAGAAGCCAGTCATTCAAAGAATTTGCCAGAAGGCATGAAATAACTCCCCCCCCCCCCCAACCTCACCCTTTGTCTCATTTTAGGCCAGGTTGTTGTGCTGGCTCGTCGTCTTTAGAAAGATATGCAACCTCCAATGAGCTTCCTGACGACACCCTGAACTTCATTAAGACACACCCACTCATGGATGAGGCAGTACCGTCCATCATCAACCGACCGTGGTTCCTGAGGACGATGGTCAGGTGGGTATCAAGCCAACCGCGTCCTCAATGGATTTCCTTGACTTCATCTTGTGTTCGTGGATTCTGTCAGTGGATCATGCTTTGAAATGCCACAAACATCTTTTGCTATCCTGGGCACTGATTCAGCTAGGAAATGTTGACGGGCTGGGTAGATGCCACCGAATCCCCATCGCTGCATTCCCAGTGAGAAGAGTGCCAGTATTTTCATGCCGGTTCTCCGTGTGCCAGCAATTAGAAGAAAGAAAAATACTCCCTTCCAGATTAGCTTGTTAATCCAATCTGTGCCGTGCAGAGGCATGGTGAGAGGGAGGACCCGGGAGAAGAAGCGGTTACCTGCTTGGTTCCACACGATTGGGTTGTGGCATGAAGGGACACCGCGTATGTAATGGCATGACAGCATGAGGGACTTATACCTTCGTATTTGTTACCTGAAGGCATGCCAAGAGAGCAGCAGTAGCTGATTGGAGAGCTCTGATGGCATCCAATATCCTTTGTGAGGGGAGCTTATTTTCAAATACTACAGCAGGCTTTTCTAAATTGTGGCCGTCGATGTCACAAAATAGTGAGCTCACCCCGTTTCGAATCCCCTGACTTTTATTGAATTATAAAATTACTTGAGCGTAACCTAGCAGCCACGGCCTACTTCTCATGGGAAGACTGGTGTTTCCTTGTTCCTGTCTCGGTACTTAGGACAAATAAGTATCTGTGAAAGGGGAAATGACCAAAGAATTTTCTAGAAAGATGATAGATACCCGCTAGAACTTCATTCTGCGCTTGTCTTTCTCCGCTCCCTTACCAACCGTGGTTTGGCTTGCAGCTCCTGATGTTCATGCTGTTCAGAGTCCTTCACCTTCAGGGCCCTCTTCCTTCCTCTGTGTACAATCAGAACATTCTCTAATCTTGCCTCTCGTTAACAAACACCTTGTGCCTCCTCGGAAAAGCACGGAGAATGGGATCCACTGCGTTCCTTCTCGATGTGGCAAAGAATGCTAAGCACAGTCACTTCTTATGCCTGTCCCCTCCATTGGCGCCGTCAGTCTTTCCTTATTGCCTGTGGAAGGGATCGGTGCTGAGTGCTTGCATATGGTTATGGCTATTTATTTACTATGGAATTTGGCCTCCTCACACACATAACCTTCTCCCTGTTGGAGCTACCCGAATGTGCTACATATGAAAACAAAGGGCCAGGACGGCTGGAGAGCATTACTTACTTGCATATATTTTTCATGGCATTGTTGTTACTAGAAAGCTGGGTCGCAGTTGTTTGAAGTGGAAAGGGGACCTTTAATGACAGACTAACAAAAAAGTCTTTTTTTTCCCCCTCCCCCAAATGTGATTCTGTTATTTTAGGTACCGCCTGACCAAAATTGCAGTAGACAATGCCGCTGGGCCGTATCAGAATCACACTGTGGTTTTCCTGGGATCAGAAAAGGGAATCATCTTGAAGTTCTTGGCCAGGATAGGAAGCAGTGGTTTCTTAAATGGCAGCGTTTTCCTGGAGGAGATGAATGTTTACAACCCGGAAAAGTGAGTCAAACTTTGGGTCCTTGCTTGGTGATTATTGGTCATGCTACTGTAGCCCTTTCTGTCCATGGAAAACCATGGCAGACAAGTTGGCTTATGGAGTTTCCAGTTACTTTTCACATCAACTCCAGAAAATAACTGAGCATTACTTTTTCCTTGCCATTAATGTTATGATCCTATAGCCACCCATGTAGGACATCCACATAAGGTATCTTCAATTATGAGGTCAGCATGTCAGCCCCAAAATGGCATACAAGGGTAGTGCAGGAGAAAGGAAATCGTTCCGGAGAGTCTACTAATGGTCTCCTCCTACCTCACAAAACCAGGTGCAGCTATGATGGTGTAGAGGACAAAAGGATTATGGGCATGGAGCTGGACAGAGCAAGCGGCTCCCTGTATGTGGCATTCTCTACCTGCGTGATAAAGGTGCCTCTCGGCCGCTGCGAGCGCCATGGCAAATGTAAAAAGTACGTGTTTCACCTCATTGACAACTAGACAGTCCACAGTAGTTAGAAAGCAATCTTGGGTAGCTGACAGTCATCTTTTTCCCACCCCCGCAGAACCTGTATCGCCTCCAGAGACCCATATTGTGGGTGGGTGAAGGAAAGCGGTTCCTGTGCCCATCTGTCACCCCTCAGCAGGTAAGGAGCCTGAGGTGTGGGGAGGCAAAGTGCCTTGATCCCTCTTCATGCTAGATGTCGGCTTGGCTGTGTTCCCTCAAACTGTCAGCAACTCTTGAGTATGAGAATTTCAGCCACAGAACTGACAGGCGCCTTCTCCATCCCCAACTCAGTTCAGAGACTCACAGTGCCCATGGGATAATCCCCCCGGACTAGACTGGTTAAGAACACAGAAAGGGAACACAGTGGGCTTCAAAAGTATTCCCTAGAGAGTGGAAAATGAAGATGCACACCTTGAGCATCCTGGTTTGAGGACAGCAGAGAAAGGAGCCGCGGGGTACCAAGAGATTAGTGGATGGTTTGCCCAGCCACGGCAAACTGAGTCTGCTAAGTGACCAGACGAGGCTGAGAAGAAACAGCGGAGCATACGTTAACTCACGTGATCATGCTTCAAGCATGGTGCTCACATCCAATAAAGCTATCTCCTAGGCCGAACAAACCTTGACCTCATTGCTCATTACACACACAATCCATGTTTGGCAATTCCCCAATTGGTCCCCTAGATCAAACTCCTCTGCTCTGCCTGTGATTTTTTTTAACTTTATTGGATGTGAAATCTAAAACAACATTTGGAAAAACTATTCAAAACATGTCCCAGAGAAGTTGTGGACAATGCGAGTGAAGTATCCAGGGCAGTCTACACTCCCCTGCAGCCAAAGAGCCTCCCCAGACCCAGCTCCCTAAGCTGGGAGCATTCTTTCCGCTTTTAAAACAGCTGAACAAGTAGCAGAGCCAATTTGGTGACTACCGTGCATATAATTTAAAAAATATTCTCTTGAACAAAGCTAATGATCATGGTAAAAGACGACCTGGAAACCCAGGGGCCGCAGATGACCTCCCCCCCCCCCCATGCGTTATTAGCATGGCTTTGAAGGCCGCTCTGTGACTTTTGACAGAGTTGGAGTTTGGCATCTTTTCATGAAATTTCTGGGGCAGAGCAGAAAGAATCAGTGAGGGGAGTGGGAAGGGGCTCATCAGTTAGTTGTCCTGTATTCAGCAACTGACCAGAGGTAACATGATTTCTATGAACTGTTTTTAAAGCAACTATCAGAACTCCCAGAGACTTCCTTTCAAGTCTGCATCCATGTTTCGGTTTCCGGTGCCACAGGCCTTGCTCAACACATGTGGGGCTCTGCTGAGAGAGGGGGTTTGGGGACTGGGTGGATACTGGTTTTCATTATGAGATGAAATCCCTATCCGTAGAGGATGAATTTAATTTCCATTATAGCCAAAGACATTAGAGGCTAAATCCGGATTATTAGATCAAGGTGCGACGTTCAAAGCAGTTTCCTTACGGGGTTCATGATACACTGTGAGGCAGCCACAGATCAGAATTTTCAATTACATTTTAGAAACAGAAGCGCAAAGTTCTCCCGAAAGACACGCTTTCTGTGGACAAATCTAGTGTGCTTGTTTTAAATTTCAAACTGAATGGTGAAGACCAGGAATGGAGGGGAAAGAAAGGAGCACTGAGGATCGGAAAGAACAGGGAGAACGCAAGCTCTTGGCCAGGGACCGCCCTCTCACGTGCTCACTGGCCAGGCGTGCCTGTAAACACTGGTTAGATGTCTTCTGTGGGCAAAGGAATAGGGAAAGGGACTTGGGAAAGAAAGCACAGAGAAGAATAAAACAGGTCACGGAAAGGACCAGACCCTTCCATCTATACTGCACATATTGTTTATATGCGTGAACTTTAGCGTGGAAACTTATCGGATGTCTAAGTAGTGCTTAAGGAACACGAGTGAGGGAGGATAAGAACCCACAACTAATTGACTTCCTGCACAAGGGTTGAACTCTCTGCTGCCGTAGCTTCTCTTTCAAGTTTCACATCAAACTCATTTAATAAGCTGCAGAGAACTTCTTTTTCTTTCACACCAGCCACTCAACTTAGCAAACAGGTCACTTTTTTTTTTTTTTAATGAAACTGAAGATTCATTTCTGAGTGACGGCTGATGGCATTGTTTATTTTTTTTTTTCTTTTTCCTTGTTCTCCCAATTTTTTAAAAAAAGGCTGACTTTCGAACAGGACATAGAGCGTGGCAATACAGATGGCCTAGGAGACTGTCACAGTAAGTAACGTCTTTAAATCTCTGTCTGCTTATGGATAAAGACGCCCTATGACCCACTCTGCATTATTAGCGTGGCTTTGAAGGCCGCTCTGTGACTTTCAACAGAGTTGGAGTTTGGCATCTTTTCATATAAATTCTCGGGGTGGAGCAGAAAGAGTCAGTGAGAAGGGGGCTGGGAAAGGGCTCATCAGTTAGTTGTCTGACCAGAGGTGACAAGATTCTTATAAACTCACCTAAAGTTGCTATCAGATGGTCTAGAAGCATCACACCGTGGCATGTAGAACTCGGTGCAGATGACTCTGGACATAACGAAGGAAATGGTGTGTGTGGAAGTCAGCACTGCCAGGGTGATTGCCGTAGACATGGCCAACTCTCCCATCACTCTAATGTGTCGAGCAAATCATCCTGGAGGATATTAATCATAGCAAAGCAGTAAGTTATGTCAGTGTTGCCATTACAAAAATGACAGTTTTGTTGTGTTTCATAATGTGCTGTTACGCCGCATGTTAGCCAAATGATCAAAAGCCTAATCATGGTACTCTAGCTTCCTGAGTACAACTGTTTTAGTGTTCTTTAACATATTCGCCAATGAAAGTAATTAATTTTCAAAATTTGATTTATGTATATACTTATTTTTATATTACATATATATATACATATTTATATATATATGAATGAGACCATTTGAAATAGGAACAAACATAAATTAACCCATGAGCATAAAGCAATTCTAAATGTCCTCTTTGTAGAAATTAATCTACATCATTCTCAGAGTTCATGTCACATACTATTAAGTGGCAACATTCTACTTAGAACCTTTTAGAAGAGATCCCAGAATGCTGTCTAGTTGTTTTATGATCTAAGCAATATCAAGATTTTCCTGAAAATGGTTTAGTGTTGTGAACTTAAGTAATAATGCTATGCTCTTAGCAAAAGTATGTTTGGCTTGTTACCTTTTTTTAAAAAGCAGAGTTAAGAGTTTATTAAGAGTCTTTAACACAGCATCTAAGCACTAGGGTTAAGAGAAAGCAAGGCATTTAGGAAGAAGCTAAGACAGATCTGAAAATGTAGGTGTGGGCATCTTAAAGGAGAATCACCTGGTTGGTGAATTTTTTGAAAAAGTTCCCTGTGCAGAATTTTATGGAATCTGAAATCAAAAGGGCACTGAAAAACAGCTCTTAAGGGAGCCAAACTGAGTGACTAATAGCATTTGACTCTATAATAAAGCCCATGGATATAATTCTAAGTCTTTAAGTCATAAGAACCAAAATTTCAGACTAGGTTATCATTCAACTTTCTATCATATGCTTTTGTAAGACATATAGAATAATCACATAAAGAGGACAACAATCAGCCTTATCTACTAGTTCTTGACCCTACGTAATTTGAATTATTAGTACAATATGTGGCCAACATTTTCATTTTTCATACCTTCTCATGAAATAGTTATGCATCAAAATTGTTGTAGGAGATGTGTTATCACCCAAACATCTGTGCCATGTGTGCGATTATTCACCTGCATCAGTAAAAGGGTTTGAAGTGCAATCATTCTATCTTAATTATCATGTGCCTTGCAGTTTCAGTTTTGGAAAGAGAGGGTGTTTGGGGGAAGGGTAGGGGATATTACAGATACTTAAGTTAGCTTTAGAAGATATTTTTGTCACATTTTTGTTATCTGGTAGTATAAGTCTCTGTAGAAAAATAGGAAGATAGATTTGGCTTGAATCAGGAAATCTACAAAGGAGATGCTGATGGATCGATTACTAGTGTGTGCTTAACACAACATATCTATGTGCTCAGGCAGAGTAACCTAAGAGAACAAGCATATGTAAAGTAGAAAGCTCCGATTTAGTGATGTAGTTTAATGCCCAAGGCCAGCTGTAAAGCCTATTTCCTTCATGTTCCATCCTTTACCCCACTCAGGACAGAAGGTGAGACTATGCCTCTGCCTGCCCGCTGTCCTGAGGCCTTCTCCCCTCTGCCTGCTCCCACCAGAACATGAACTACTTCTACCACACATACTTGTGTGTGTGTGTGTGTGTGTGTATTCAGAGGGTGTTGGCATAATTGCTGCACTGACTTTGACAGGACTTTGAGAAAAGCCACAGAGGGTCCCTGTTGAACCAGTAATCTGACCTAGACATCAGCACACAAACCTACATATGTGGCCTCCCACATGTGTGTGTTTGGATTTTTAATTTCCTCACTAAAACTGCCAATGAGTTAAGAACATTACGGATTATGATACTGGACAGTTCTCTCAGTCCATTCATGGGGGTGAAACCACACAGAGCACGAAGAAAAGTTCTTTCTTACAGATGTGGCCTGGTTACTTTATCCACAGCCATGCATCTTTGTACCAAGTTGAGCATGGCTTCCTGACTCTCATGTTATCATTGCGGTGCCCATTTCTTCCTCTAAGCCTTGGGCTTTCTCTACCTGTTAGCAATGACTTTGGGGACACACACCAGTGGAAGAGATGTGGAGATAGAACTGAGCAGGAAGCAGATTAGGTTACAAGCAGGAAGCGGAATAGTTTCCAGTGTTAGAGCATCCCCATTGGCCTGGCTCCCATTAGCTCATCCCCCTCACTGTGTAAGTCACTAAGAGTGTGCGGTTAAGTAACCACCTCCCTTCTTTTGTCTTTCAGATTCCTTCGTGGCCCTGAATGGTAAGGAAGATGCTACTGTCATAATTTTATGTCCATGGAAAACTTTGCACTAATCCACCTGAGTATTTTAAGCCATAGATTTCTTTTTAATTAATTTTTATCCTCATTTTTTTATAGACATTTCAACTCCTCTACCAGATTATGAAATGTCTTTCAACACAGTGTATGGTCAGTTTATTGATATATCTATCTATACATATCAATATTAATACTTAAAGTTACTCATCCTTTGGTAGTTTGTAGTTTTCATTCCTAATCATAGACCAGATTCTTTGTTACTTCAGGGCTCCAATTCACTAAACTTATTCCTAGATTTCACTAAGCTTAAAAAAAATCACTCTGCCTATATGGGACGATTGATGAGGGAGAACAAATCTTATATATTGAATCCACAGAATATGAAACATTCAAGAATTTGGTAAATACATCTAAGGGATTCTCAAGTGAAAAGAGATTTCTTCTTCTTAAATATGCTTGTGTATAAGGAGATTCAAGATATATAACAGGGACTCCAACTCATAAACGGTAGCCCCTCAATACCATCTCCCCAATCTTGGCTGTCAGGATAACCTTCCCCCATAGGGGAATTCCCATATAGGGCACAGACACCAGGGTCTTTGGAGGAGAACCTTTGCAGTATAGCATGAAATCAACCAATAAAACTTAAACTCAGAATGAGTTTGGATATTTGCTTGACCACAATTTTCAGTGAGATTTTGTTTCCAGAACGTATGCGAGGAAGTGTGAGGCCGTAGGCGTGATGTCCAAACAGGATTTCTCCCATTGTCCTCTGCCTGAAACACTCAGGCACTGGTGGGAGGTCAGGAAGTGTCCGCACTTCTGTGCATGCAAGCCGAAATGCAGCTGTTCCCTCTTTGTTTTTCAAAACAAATGATTGAATGTGCTTTTTTCAAAACATAAGCTGAAAACATCTCTATGGTATCAAATTGAAGCTTTTGCATTTGACTTTGGACCACGAGTTCAACAGTTTGTAGCTTTTATGTGTGTTTGAGATACACAAAACAATTAAGGGTCAGTCTTTAAATATAAGAGTAGGTTAAAATGGGGGGGGGGAGAGATGAAAAGAAGAAAAACACAAGATTTAGGATGCAAAGAAGAGTTCAAGGTGTCTACAGATGTGCTCAATCAGTGTGTAAATTTTTAATCCACGAGACCAAGTAGCATAAATCAGAAGGCTTAGTGAAGTCTTCAAGGCTGTCTTAAAAGCCAGAGTTGTGCAATACACTCCCCCTGGCCATCCCCCTCATGAGGTGAGACAGCAGGGAACAGACAAAGCCACTGGATTTCTCCACCTTTGACATTCTCTTATCTATGATTCAAACCAGAATATTGAACAACACAGACCAGGAGAAAATTGCTCAAAAAGCAAATGTCATTGAGCTTAACCTTAACCTTCAGGAAGGAAACCACTTAGCACCTGTTCCTTTGCAATGTCCGACTTCACCATCGTTGCCTACAGCTGAAGAAATTTCATCAGATGTCAAGAAATCCAAACCTTGAAACCAATTGAGCCAGCCACCTTCCTGGCATTCATCCGTTGTTCAAGACCAATTTTAACTCCCGGGGAATTCTTCAAACATATAATTGAGCTCTGGGATGCTCTTTATGGGCAAAATAATCATTCTTCAAGCAAGTGGATTTTTCATTTCCCCCTCAAAGAACAGGCATTTATTAATTTTTCCCTATATTAATGGAAAAATTAAGACTTTCAAGGGTAGCGCCCGGTCGTTGTGAACTTTTGAACTTCTGTAAGGAATCAAAGAAGAGTGGCGCTTTCCCTGTGGCTTATGACCCTGCCCCTTGCAGGTAGCTACTCAGTATGCAGTGGAGACGTGGCTAATTGACCATCAAGATGAGTGATGATCCACCACAGAGGTCAGGAAATTACCAAGAGGGCCTAAAGAGAGGCTTTCAAAGAAGGGAAATCACATTTTTTAAAAGGAAAACGCAAGAGTGGTACTCTAGACAGTACTTGCAGATTCTCATAACTGATGACTATCTTGGCATTAACTAAGAAAATATTTAATTAATTCACCCAACAACTCTTCGTTGAGCGACAGCTATATGCCAGCCAATGGATCAGGTGCCAGACTTGTAACCTCAGAGGAAGGACCAAATGGCTACCTTTCTGGGCATGAATGCAGACAAGGAAGCCAGTCCAGAATGCACCTGCACAGTTAGTCGTTGTAGCCTCTGTGCGCCATGCACCTCCTGACTGATTTAGACCCACATAACAAACCACAAAGAGGAGATTTTCTTCCTCAAGTAAAGGGGTCATTTTAGCACACTGTGCAGGTTTTCTGTTGGCTAATGCTGTAGGCAACGTCGCTCACATGTGCAAGAACCCCTTTAGTGAATTGGGTCCTGTTTTCTCTCTCTCTACCTCTCTGTATTGAATTAGTGTCTCTTTTATGTCTAATCGGCTACAATCATTGTTAACAGAGGAGTGGGAAGAGCCTCTAACCTCTAGAATCACAGAGATTTGTAGATGTAGAGAAACGACATGATGCATGAAAATTAACTTTTTGAATATAGCTGTAGTTTTTTGTGTCTTTGAAGACTATCAGAGCATATGTTCTGTCCCATTGATTACATGTGACCTCTCTTATTGGTCTGCATGATTACAGCAAATCTATTGACATGCAATACCATATCCACAAGTCATTTTGGTCACGATGTCTCATGGACAGTGCAAATCCTATAGCCTGTCAAATCAAGCTGTGAGGAAAGACCATCCATGGCTTCCCAGCCGCTGCATGGAGAATCCTAAGAATATTCACCTCGCTTGCTCGTAGAGGCTGCTGTTCTCTGTACTCTCACCTGGCGGCTCTAAACTTCTCGAGGCCCGGGTATTTGCTCTTTGTTCGATTCATCACCAGCCCGTGCTTTCTGTCCTTAACCACAAGTTTAAAAGATTGATCAGATGCATGGTTTCTCTAGATTTACATACAGAGACTCGAGATGTGGTGCGTATTAGACTAACACTTCAGAGATACGAAGAGGCTGATTTCTCACAGTTGTGTGAAGCATTTTCCTACCTAACTACCATCTGGTCCACATTAATTTCCTCCCATAGCCCTAGCTTTCCATCACCAATGAGTTTTCCATGTATCTGTAGCATATGGTCCAGGAAATTTTTCTACAGCAAAATGTGTCCCTTAGGCATACATTTCCCCTAGATTACCATATTAAGAAATGTTCTCACTAAACCATACTTATGGCATTACCATAAAAGTGCCCCTTGAACACAGTTAAATGGAAAGTGCTCAAAGCGCCTATCAATTCAGGTAGAAGAAATTCTTGCTATTTGAAGGGGGGGAGCACAACCTCCCCTCCCCCACCCCCACCACACACATCACCACCACCTCCACCTCCGCTTCCCTACCCACCTACAAAGCTATTTCAATTTATTTTCTTATGTTGGGTGCCGAGTAGTATTTTCAGCTGGCCCATATTCTTTTGTCTTTATGTAGTCTTGAATTCAGGTGTGGAAATAAACACGTTTTAGACCCCAAGGTAAGCAGGAAGGAGATTCTTTTTTTTTTTCCCCCCATTTCTCAGGCTGATTTTTCTTGATCCTGTCTTCTTCTCGGCATCAGAAACGATGCAGAACTCAGAAACACAACGTCTAGAAAAATCAAACATTCCCTGAGTCTTAAGTGAGAATATTTTTAGCGGTGGGCTGTGAAGCAGACTATTTTCAACAAAACAGATGTGGCGAGCTACATAGGAACCATCCAGGTTCTGCTCTGAGAGAGGCTTTTTAAATGTTACCAAAGCTTTACGGCAGCATTCAGGTGCTGTGCTTCCAAAGAAATTGTTGCTTACACAAACCTCTTCCCCTGGCTTAGCTTTTCCCCAGCAGCAGAGGTTCAAGATTAATGCTATTTTTAAAATACCTTGTTTTAAATTCGTTATCTTAATATCTCCAGCCTGTTACTCCAACTTCTAATAGTAACTGCAGATCAAAAGAATAGAGAGAAATGGCATGCGTTTATCAGTAGGATCTGTCTTTCTGGTGGCCAGTTATTTTATCATATGTAAGCTGATCATATCCTGAGGTTAGAATTATTAGAATTATCCTGAGTCTATTCTGCTTTGTGCCAAAGACACCAATAACACACATGCAGTAGCTCTTTTGGCTTCTTTCTCAGGCTTACCTGGAACTTATTCTATATAGCCTTGCCTGGTCCCAAGCTCAGAGCAAGTCTCCTGCCTCAGCCTCCCAAGTGTTGGGATTGCAGACATGAGTATGGCGCTCAGTGATCTCTCTAAAAAGTGCTCAAGATGGCTTTATAATGCACTCAGAAGTCTCAAAGAGGCTGGATTTTATTCCTACCAGAGAGGATGGCTAATCAGGCGCCTTTAAATCATTTTGACAGCTGAAAGGATCCGATACAATCTGCACTTTTATCTTGCGGCAAGGTGGAGAGTGAACTTCAAAATGCGCTCACAGGAAATATCTAGGGTGTCTGCCATGACTCCCAGTCACTCCTGTCTTCTGGCACTCTCCCATGCTGGGCCACATCCGAGATCGAAATCTACCTTTTTCTAGTTTAACCTTCTCATCAGTGAGGCCACAAAAACAGTCTGAGTTATAAAAACAGAGTTATGAAATTCGGAAACCAGTTTTAGATGCAGAAGGTGCCTCTGTAACAACACACAGAGGAGCAGAGGAGGCGGCTTCCATGCCAAAGACATGGGAGTGGATCCCTTGGGGGAGAGAGCATCTCCCAGAATGGGGAATGCCCATGAGGCTGAGCTGAAACTGAACACTAGATGCACTGTGGAGCCTTGCTGGGAAGGGCTTGAGATCGCCTAAGTTACTTGTAATGGGAAAGGCCGTCCTCTATTGCTGGTGCCGTATCGGTCACAAACCATGTTCCAGGAGTGTCTTTGCGTTCTAAGGAAGGACACTAGTATGTCTTGAGCATCTATGGATCAGGCACTGTGACACTTTGAATATTGTGCTATTTTATCTTCCCAAGGCTGGGAGGGGTCACTGTCCCTATCGTGTAGTAAAGGACAGGGTAAGCTTGTGGCGGAGACAGTCTTTGGCCTTTCTTGCTTTAACTGCAGGTTCAGAGGATCTTCTACCTAGCACAGAGCAGTCCACCCCTACCAGCAAGCCTTGTCATTGCTAGGGCGTGCCCTTGGCCTCAAGGTCATCATGGTGTCCTGTCTCCTGGCCTCTGAGCAAAGGGAATGCAGTGTGCAGTGATGTCTCCCTAACTGTATTTGTGATGAAAACAGGGCACTCCAGTTCCCTCTTGCCCAGCACCACCACGTCAGATTCGGCATCCCGAGAGGGGTATGAGTCTAGGGGAGGCATGCTGGACTGGAACGACCTGCTCGAGGCACCCGGCAGCACAGACCCTTTGGGGGCTGTGTCCTCACATAACCACCAGGACAAGAAGGGTAAGGCCTTGGAAGTACCTCTTCCTCTGGGGGGGAGAGGGGTGGGGGAAAGGGGAGGACTGTGCACCTGCTTCCAGCTGAATCCTAGTGGCATTTGGAACCTCCTGTGTCCCTCCATTGAAAGCATCTCAGAAAAGACTGCAACCTAGCCCTTGAGCCAGACTCAGTCCCCAGTTGTCCTCTGACCAAGGGAGAAGCCACACAGATAGCACATCCTGAGGTCTTCCTCTCCAGAAGAGGCATAGGCTGACCCGGAGCGAATGCTTGCTCCTCAGATCCCTTGCCACTCCTCTGAACTCCTCCTAGTTTGATGCTATGCATTTTTTGACCCTCTTTCCCCACTGTAATAGCTTGGAAAGCGGTTCAGGCTTTGGCAAGTGGAAGCCATGGAAATAAAAGTCAGTGACTTGAGGAATAAGGGCGGGGTCTTTTCCCTCCTCTAGCTCTGTCCCCTCTCTCACGGAGCCGACTCTGAACAGGCCTGTGGTGCTCAGACTACTATAACCACCTTTGGAGGACAAGAACTGCAACAAAAATTTGTTTTTGAACCAAGCAGAATGGCTCTGCTTTTGCAGTGGAAAGGCAGGCTCGCTGAACGGAGGGGACTCCACCTGTGAACTGTCCTGAATTCTCCTTTGCTCTCTGTGCTGGCCTCCAGACAGGAAATAGCATGTCTTCCCTAGCTGTTTGCTGCTTCTACTAATGCATCTTACCTCAGCTGCAGCTGCCATCAGAGAGACCTTTGCTTATCCCCAGAACAGCCTTGTAAATCATAGCTCAAAACCCCAGTTCTGTTGCTGAGCCATCTCCCCCCCATTCAGAACTGTTTGCTTCTATGTGTTTTCAAGAGTTCCATCCAAGTTGGGGTTGGAGTTTTGAGGGTCAAGGAGTTCACGGGGACCCTTGGAGGACCATCTGGGTCATGCCTTCTCCTGTAGTTTTTGGCATTCAGATTTCCCTACTTTGGGTGTATTCCTTTCTGGACAGACTCTCATGCTAATTCTTTATATATATTTAATCTGCTTTTATCCTGTAAGCACCGTGCACTCTCTTGCCCTAGTTCCTGAGCCCAAATGGTAAAGATGGCCCTTTTATCCTGTTCTTCCTTGCTGCTTTTATTATTCTATAGACTTCCGTTTCTTCATCTGTCCCACCTCAAATCTATTTAAAGAACAAAGCTGGCTTTGTCTCTTCGGCCTCTTTAAGTTAGAGGGATCTGTCCTTACCAGCCTAAGAAAGTATTCAGTGAAGGGAAAGAGGCCCGACACGCCACAGGCCCCAGCATGTGCTATTATTTGTGTGTGGCTTCAGACCTCAGACACATCATCCCTGACTGTAGTCTCAAGTAGGGGACAACTTACTTGCCCAGTTTTTACCTGCTACACTAGAAAGAAGTTTTTCTGGTCAGGCCTGGGATGCGGTCATTTTCTCTGCTCTTCTCTGAGAGGGGCAGCATGGGTTTTCTCTGTTCATCAACTCCCCTAAGGAATGGAGGCTCCGAAGGAGTCCAATTAGCACTTTGACAGATTGTTTTAAAACTCGGCATTGCTCACTCTCCCGAGTCTTATTCTAAACGCCAACGAAGCTGGAAGCAGCCTGCAGAGTGTCAGACAATGGTGGCAGAGGTGATTGCATGGGTGTTTAACACAGTTGCTGTTCTTGTGCTGTGACCAACCTCCTTGCCTTGCCCCATCAAACCTGAGTTTGATCTTCGACAGCTGCGGTCTATGATTGATGGGGCAATGCCAATGAGTTGTTATGCAGAAACTGAAATGACAGAGCTTAATGTTCCCTGTACCATGATTTTTATGATTTTTCTGTTTCTTTTTTTTTTTTTTTTTTGATTCGCCCCTTTTTCTCTGAATGACCATTCTGTTTGCTGTTCATGATTTGTTTCCAACTTCCGTTCTGTTTGGCCAAGCACTGTGTGGCGTGACTTGGTGACGATGTTTTTCTCTGTTGGAAAAGTCCTGTCCCTTCTCTGAATCAGTACGATGTCCCTCAGCCTGACCCAACCTGTGGTCTTCCCGCCTTCCTTTCATCTCCTGATGTGAGCGCTTCAATGACGTCGCATCCTTGTGTTCGGCATCTGCCGGGATGCTGTACTCGTCTGGGTTGTCTGAGGGCCTCTGCGGGCGCTCTTCACTGGGCTGACTGTCTCATGGGAATGTGGCACCTGTGTGCTCCAGCTTTCGCAGTCAGATACTCTGGAATTGTTTCCACCATGCGTCACATTTCTCCGCGGGGCAGAAACCATGCCCACTGACCAGCATCTGAGGAGGAGTCAAGTGCCCAGGGCCCTTTTATTGGAGCCAGCCAGAAAGCGTCAGTGATCAGGGCGAGCCCACTGGCTTAGCTCCGCACAGCCACTGACTGACCCCGGGCCAAGCCCATTCTTTGCTCACCCCACCCTCCCAAACACATTTCCAGAGTATGCTTGCTGCTTTTTCTTTCCTTTCCTTGTCACGTCTTTGGTCTTGGTTTAACCCTGTGCATCCCGCTCCTCTGTCACAGCCCTGTCCTCACCTTGCGGTCTAACCCCCTTCTGCTACCATTGCTCTTAGCCTCCCCTTTCGAAATAGTAGACCCAAGCCCTCTGCCCTCCCCCCCCCCAGCCCCCCCGTGGAATGTTCCAAGGTTCTTTCCTTCTATACTGTGAGTGACATCCAGGAGCTGTGTGGATATACAATCCCACTAACAAAGCGTGAGCGGAAAACCTGCGAAGCACAATGATCTATTAGCATAGAAAATGAAGTCATTTTCTCTCTCGGTAACTGGCCTCGCTTTTCATTACCCTACTGGCCTTGTCTAATGTCTCTTGACTTGGTTCTTTTCTTTAAAAATGCCTGATATTTTCCAAGCCCTGGATTCACAACCAACCGTTGTTTTATCTCTGGGTCCTTAGATATCTGGTGTCTCTCAGGCCGGCCTCTCAATCACCAGCTTGATAAATTAGATGCAGCCTGACTACTTCTTTCTTGGCTTCACCACATCTAAAAATATATATTATGTATTCACCCAATAACCATTGAAGTAGTAATGGGTAGTTTCAAAGGGGCTCTGATTACATAGAAATAAAAGAAGGAACCCAACTTATTTTTAGGTCTGTTTACTCTCCACCACGCCTCCCCACCACAAAAGAAGTAAGAACGTTCTTTTTTTAAATTAGATAAACTTGGGGGAGGAGAATGGCCACTGTTGTATCCCCTTTCTCCTACTGAAATTAGGAGTGGTATAAAACTGGATCCCCAAGAGAGCTAAAAGATACAGCAGGCAGCTGGGCAGGTGCAAAGCTGCCAGGGCTGCGGAGGGCCACAGATATGAATGTCGGCCCCAAGCCTGCTCTTGGTAGATACGAGAGAACTTAGGAGCAGGAGAGAACGCCCCCTCTTCAGACTTCACTGTGCTTTTCTTATGAGTCCTCGGTAACCAGGAAAGTGGATGTTCTCGTGTGGTGAGAAATCTCGGCATCGTTGCGTGCTCCTCCCTTTCAGGAAGCTTTAGAGAGTGTGATGCTACCACCTGGTCACGCTTCGTCCAAAAGAGACTGTAGACTGGGGAAGAAGTACAAGCAGCATTTAAATTAAGATAAAATGAGTAGTAGCCATAGACAGTATTTTAGTCAGTGTGTAATTAGTTTGGGAACTAAGTGTCTAGTAAGACTTGTGAAGTCCATTGGGATGGTGAGTGGATTGCCCATGTTTTTATGCCCGTCCTGAATGCAGCTTTATGATTAGAATTTGTCAATAATTCTCTTTATTGCCAATTTCTTGTTTTCTTAATGCATCATAATCATAATAACCTTTGCCAACATTGCCTCCAAGTGGGATATGTGGCACCTTACATGGAATGTGGATGCTTTAGGTGACACGGGGACATTGTGGCCTTCAAGAATGGTGGTATGGGGGGAATTTGTGCCCTCTCTTTCTCATGTCAGGAAATAGTCTCCACTTGGTGCTTTGTCATCAATAGTATCCTAAACCTGTAGACATCCCTGTGTAGCCAAGAGTGTACAACAGGCTTTAGAATGGAGCTTATCTTGCAGCTGATTATCTTACAATGAATATTGCTTTGCTTTTGATTAATAATTTTAAGTTGACTTTCTGTCCGTGAAAAGTGACAGTCTTCTTACAAATACATAACAGTTATGTAAATTCTCCATGTAAAATATGTTGTTAAAGCTAATTTAAAGCAAATGTTAAGGAAGGAGGAATAGCGGACGTCTTAGATATACTACTAAGTCAGTCATATGGTGAGACTTGTCGGTGTGGCTGGAGCTGTAGACATGGTCCCTGACGTAGTAAAGTTTGGGTAATGCTGGCCGAGAGGGACCGGGAGAGTCCAATAAGGATGAAACTACTACCAAGAACACTGCCCTTGGTACTTGGAAGGAGGCTTGATGACTTCCAAGCCATGAGTTGTCAGGGTACTTCAAAGCCAAGTGAACAAGAGTCAGTGTTAAAATCAACAACCCTGTGCTCCTCTCATTTCTGTCCCAAAACCAAGCTTTGAAGTTGGGGAAGAGATCGTATTTAAAGACAGATGGATTTTGGCTATAAGGAAATTTGCCTCTGTAGCCTATAAGCACCCGGTATGATTTTTTTTCTCCATCATCAGTGAGTTCCCTAGACTAGAAGGCAGCAGTTTTTATCCACACTGTGGCCTGAGAGAAAGTTTACCTCCAGCCACTTCTGCTTCTTCAGGGCTGTCACATGTATCCCCGTCCTGAAAATACATACACTGACCCTTCTTCCTTTTCCTTCCACTCACGCTGTGAGTCCCAGACCTTCAGAACCAGGCCCCGTGGTACCAACAGACTGAGGAACCCATGCACCTGGAGTCGTACACTGAACCACTGAGTACAGGGCCAGTTATAATTGTATTACTCGTCAGTACTTAAAACTTACCTGATTTGGTATTCTGAAGCATGCCTGTTTTCCCAAGAAGAAAAAAATAATTTCTTGGCTGTTATCAAATTATATACATTGTTCCTTGTGATAGTAATATGTGAGAAAACAGAGGCCTCTTCTTGTAAAGCCAGATGTTTTGTTCTCTTTCTTCAGTCACACCCTTAACAAAAATGTTTTCTGGGGTGCCTTAGGAAAAATTAATCACTGATTCTGTAGGGTAGTTTTGGGTGCCATCGAGGTGTCCTCTGGGCTAAGAGAGACAGACACACTCACCTGCTGTCGAAGGCAGACCCAGCTGCCAGACATACGAAGCGCAAGTAGGAACAAAGTGATGAAAGGCCTATGTGGTCAGCATGGCCTCTAGGAGCCAGATCAAGACATACGCGGTCAACTCTGGCAACAGCTATGGGCCCTGACTGCAAACAGCAAGGGTGTGGTGTTCCCATGGATGCTGTGGCCCAGCCCGTTTTCCTTCCATGCCAGTATTGTAGCAGTAACAGATCACCAAAGCAGGAAAGGAGGAAATGGGAATGTCAGCTACAGGATTTCTATCTAAAATGTTGTAAACACTGACTTTTTGACTAGCGGGAGCTTCCTCTGAAACGTTTAAAACCAAGCCTTACAGTTTTCCTATAGCATCACAGTCATCTTCAGATGTGATTGTGAAGCATGACTGGTCTCCAGGAAACTTCCTGAGAAAAGGCTGCTGTCTTGTGGGTCCAGTGGTGGGAGGCACAAGAGGCCCTTCCCTCCACTTGGCAATCTGAAGTTCAAAATAAGAAAAACATGATGCTCAGAGCAAGGTGCTTGAGAAGGCGGGCTGGCCTTTGAGCAGAGTTCATTTCTTCCTCTCTGGGGCGTTAGAAGGAAGGCATCCTGCTCTGTTCATGGGAAAATGCTACACGAGCTGCTACTGGTGGTGAGGAAAAGGAAGCTCTTAAAAGACTAGCATTTCTGAGTGTAAGTTGTGCTGTGTCTGCCCCATAAAGATTTAATACCATTTTATATAACTCCGTCAAGCTGTTCTAACCTCCAAACCTTTCAAGTCTGTATCAGGAGTGTCCGTGGGCTCATAGATAGCTCAGTGGGTCAATCCCTGAGGACCTGAATATGATCTCGGGGACCCCACAGGATGGAAAGAGAGAACTGGCAATCACAAATTGTCCCCTGACCTGTGTGTGCATGCTATGATACCAGCATGTGTACACACACACCACCACCACCACCACCAACAACAACAACAATTTTAGAAATTCCCAAATGATTGTGGGAGTCTTAGAGCCTTGGAAATACATTGTTAGAAAGTAGAAAAGGAGGGTCGCTTGGTAAAATACAACATGCTCAGATAAATTTGAATTTCAGATATACTTAAATACTATTTTTCAAAAGTTAGATAAAATCGATGCTTCTAGTGTAAGCATAGAACAAATATCGCAAGAGACATACTTTTCTCTCAAAACACCACTGTTTATCTAGATTTATATTTAGCCAAGTATCTTGTCTACTTTTTCTACCTGAACCCTATTGGTTTATCCTGGACACCTCATGAGATATACTTTCTCCAAAGCATCACTCTGTGTCTGAAGGTAACAGCTGCAGAGTCCTGGTTTGCTTTCTGCTGCTGGGATAGCCCCCATGACCACAGGCAGCCTGGGGAGAGAAGCCCTCGCTTGGCTTACACATCCCAATAACAGTCCATGTTGAGGGAAGTCAAGGCAGGAACACAGCAGGAGCAGAGGCAGGAACCATGAGGAATGGTGCTTACTGGCTTTCTCCTCATGGCTGCCGTTTCTATATAAGCCAGGACCACCTGCCCAAGGGTGGCCCTAGTCACTGACCAATGAGTGGTTCTTCAATTGAGCTTCCCTCTTCCCAGGTGACTCTAGCTTATGTCAAGTTGTCAAAAAGCTAAGTAGCAGAAATATACCATGTTTCCCTTCAGGAAGCGCTGCTGGTGACTTATTCAACAAGATCTGAGAGCTAGTCTCAGAACTGGCCTCTAAACCATACTTGGAAATTTAGAATAAACTATATAAGAGACTCAGTTTAAAAGTTCCTTCTGTAGCCGGGCATGGTGCCCCAAGCCTTTGCTTTTGGGAAGCAAAAACAGGAGAATCTCCAAGTTCAAGTTCAAGGACAGCCTGGTCTATAAAGCAAGTTCCAGGACAGCCAGGGCTACACAGAGAAACACACACACACCAAAAAAAAAAAAAAAAAAAAAAAAGGAAAAGGTAAAGAAAAAAATTCTTCTGATAGTTTTATTACATTTGATTTCAGAAAATAATCACTAAAATTTTCATATTCATCAGAAACATGGTATTGGTAATAGACACCCACTGAAAGTTGCTCCTATTAGCACTGTTATCTGAGGAAGGTTCTTAAATAGAACTGCTGCCAAGCAGGACAGTTAACCTTGTTGTTTTAAAGCTTATCTAGCATGAAAGTTTTCGTCATATGATCCCCACAGGTGTTTGGTCTCACTTTAGTGTTTGTTTGTGGGGGACTGAGACCAAGAAAACGCTAGAAAATCATGGTTCTGTAGTGGTGACAAGAGCCTTAGTCACAAAGAAAGACCAAAGGACAAGTTTCTTAGGGCTGTGGGGAAGGCTCGGTCATTAAAGTTCTCAGCGGAAAAGCCTGAGAACACGAATTCCAGTTCTTAGAAACCACATAGACAGCTAGACATGGTGGCTTGTACCTGTAACCCTAGCACTGGACACGTCTTTGTACACACACGATACATTGATGGCATCCTGAGGAATGACACCTAAGGCTGTCCTCTGGCCTTCCCAAGCACACATACACACGCGCACACACACACACACTAAAAACCAAACAAATGAAGGAAAAACACAGAAGCATTACTCTGTTTATTCATTCAACAAATATTCATGTGTGGATGTAAGTCTTGTACTGAATGTTAAAGACATAGATTTGGGTTTTCGGTTTTTGTTTGTTTGTTTTTCGGGATAGGGTTTTTTTGTGTTGCTCCTGCTGTTCTGGAACTAGCTCTTGTAGACCAGGCTGTCCTCGAACCCAGAGATCCATCTGCCTCTTCCTCTTGAGTGCTGGGATTAAAGGCGTGCGCCCCCACTGTCCAGTGAAGATACAGACTTTGACAGGAATCTGCACGGAAGCAGTTCACAATTAGGGGTGAGAGTCACAGCTAGCTTCTGGTGAGACAGAGGGGAAGTCCGTGCAAGAGAAGTCAAGGATGAAAGGGAAGACAGAGCCCTGGTGGGGTAAAGACAGGCCATGGCTGCCTCCCAGTAGGGTAGACTAGGGAAAAGCCTTGAAAAGCATTGAAGGAAATGTTGGTTGTCAGTAACGGAAGAAGGGAAAGAATTTTTTGCGAGGAGAACAAATTGAAGGGACAAGTCACCAAGTTGTTCACGCACCCAGTGAGTTACTGAGAGGCATGTCACGTGGGGTGACGAAAGTGAGCAAGAATATAAAGGCCTGGAATGTGCGCTGGGATCAAATAAGAGCACGGTGCCCTAAGTCGCATGTGAAGTTGTCTCAGCTTTTCTGGCAGGCAGCAGGGTCAGGATGAAGGCTGGCAAGAGGAGGAGACCGGAGGAAAGCAAGGGAAGACAAAGGTAGATTAGCCAGTGATACATATACCATCCTGCTTGTTTGATCACGTGCAATTCTGGATTACAAATATTCTATGAATTTGCGGGAGGGATTTCTGTATCAAGTTTGGTCCTAACGTGTCTGTTACTGCTTATTCCTGGCATTTTCCTGGTAGATGCTCCTTGCCAACGTCCGTGCTCGACTCCAGGTAAAGCCCTGGCGAGCGGAACTCCAAACCAGGGCTTCTCTGTCCCTTTAGTGAGGCACCGGAATATGTGGTGTGTAACGTTTCACCCATGACAGAACTTGAAGTCATGAGAGGCTAAGAAAAAAGTGAAAATGTAATTTAATGGGCTATCTTTTAGCTTTGGAATAGCAATAAATACTACTCTACTACTACCAGAAAGAGAATCTACTTGGGGTGTCGAAGGACCCAGGAAAGTGGTGCTGTGGACAGTTAACGCCTGGGCCTTGGGGTGGAGGGTATGGGGTTTCCTGGGCACATTTGTCAGGGAGGACGCTCGGGCTGAGAATCCCATGCAGACCGTGCAATTGTTCCTTCGGCTGTGCAGGCAAGGATGTAGATCTGATCTAATTAATTCTCTATCCTCTTGACAACCAGCTGAATTCATCTAAGGTCTTGATGAGATTATTGTGGAAAGGGTAGAGAGGGGAAAAAAAGTTAAATGTCAGCCATGCAGAAGCTATTTCATCTCCCTGCCTGCTTGATTCAGTACGCCAATATTGGAATTTTCTAGAGACACCCACTAAACCCCCCTTTCCACATACCATTCATTTTTCTTCCAAAATAAAGGTCTTAAATTATGATTAGGGAAGCTTAAGCTTTTACTCAAAACAGCAGCTTGAGCTGCGGTACTTTAAAGAAACGAAATTCGCCGTCCAATTGTTCTTCTTGCCTTTCCTCTGTATCTGTGTTCTCAGGCCCTACAGTTCCTGACACGACACTTTACCCCACCCTTCCCTGCACTCTCTTCCCATCTTTTGTGCAAACACACACACAATGACAAAGTTTTCTGACAGCTTAATGGAACTTTCAAGGACTCCAGGGACCAGGCTAGGCATGATCTTATTAACGGAACATCTGGAGCAGCTACGCACTTGCTCTTTAATTGATTCAACGGCACTCTGTCCCTTAGATTCAGTTGTGTCTTCCTAATGAAATTGTGAAGAGTCAATTTAAGAGTTTGGGTCCCCTGTAAGGGTGGAAAAACAATGCTCGATGGCTTTCAGCACCTACTCATTGCCTAGTTTTGGGTAGTTTGTTAGTTTTAAGGCTTTTAAGACAGCTCGCTTCGTAGCCCTCATTGTTCTGAAGGCAGACTGGTCTGCAGAGGGCTGAGTCAAATGGGTGATCTCCTAAGGAGGGCTTCTCTTTGCCTAGGTACACATGAGAATGACCTCAAGCTCTGTAGGGCTTGTCCCCAAATGTATAGCACACACCACTGTCCCAGAGAGACAGGACATGAAAGCCTGCGCTCTTCTGTTGGTACCAGGGAGATCCAGGCTGTTCAGAGTCATAGCAAAGATCTGCAAAGAGCACAGTCTGCCAGATGGACTGTCAGCAGCCCCGCGAACTTCATCAGACGTAAATGTCTTTAGCTCTTTAAACCTCGGCAAGGCCCTGAAGCGAGTATCTGAAACCTAGGTGGGTCAACTCACGTACGCTGGGCACGTTAGATGGGACCTTCATCGGTGCCAGGCAGCCCATTACAGACAATGTAAAGGTTGGTCATCTTCAATTAGTATCTCTTAATCTCTTATACGTCTACAGCTTGGGAGCTATCTGCATGAAGCGGCTCGTTTTTAAGGGAGTAATTGGAATTTTTAAAGTTCACATTTTCACACGGATGTGTTTCTTATCAAGCATGCGCCTACCATTGCCTCACTGGAGACAGAGGCGGTTATTATGAATGGTATGGAAATAATAGGAGTTCCACGTGGACAGCCACCGACAATGCTTTATTCAGAGGGGAAAATGGTGTCAAGAAATTTATAGGGCTGTAAACTGTATTATGCCTAACCTTTTAGACATATTAAAGTATGTCATTTGCAGTCTCCTTTAGCCTCTTGTTATCCATAAATAATGGATAACGCTGGACACAATCATCTGACATTTGTTAGGGTAATAAATACACCCCAAGTGCTGATTGGCCTCGCACTCTGTGATTTAAAAGCACACAGCAGAAGTTTAATGTAACTTAAAATGTCATACGTTTCTATCGGTTTTCACATTCGGTTCCCCTTAACAGACCCGAGGTGCCAAGGGCCATTGAGTGCACTGCCATGTTGGGCATTTTTGGTATCATAAAGCCGTACCTTAGCATTGGAATGAAACATGAACTCAGGCTCCCTCTTTCCAGTTGAAAAAATATAAAGACAGAGAGCCTTCCTGGATTCTTTTTCTTGTGTCTAGTCACGTAGAGGTAGAGGGAAAGACTTTATATGACCCGAGCAATTTTTTGTGGTCATGGGTAGAGTTTAAGGAGCTGATTTGGGGTGCTGCTAGATGTGGTCCATTAAAGGAGGCTACTTTACTCGATTCTGGGCACTCAGAAGCATTCTCTTCTGCCCCTGAGAACCAGGCATACCTGGGCTGATCCAATCTGGGACACATCTGAGTTATGTGATTCTGATCAATAACCAGTGGCACCTATTACAGAGATTGACACATCATGTCTTCATGTTAGGGCCACTAGAGGCCACGGGCATCTTCCCAAAAGCCATGGGACTAACAATTGGGTGGTTTTATGTGGTATTATGACTGTAATGGCGTAATTTAAGGCACATGTAATATTTTGGTCAGGTGTTTACATGCTTGTGCCCCCCTCCAGACAAACACACAGGAATAAAAATAATGTAAGTAAGCCGTTGAAAAGATGAGAGAAATTTGTGCATGGAAAAGATATGATAGATTTGGTTATTTTCCAATGAAATAGCACCACTTTTGTATTCTTGGTCAGAACATTAGTGTTAATCAGAGTAAATAAACGGCACATGTAACCTAAAGATTGGCACTTTGAACACCAAGGCACACTTGGTTCCTTTACTTACGTTTTTCGTAAACCATTTTTGGAAATCCATTGCCTCGGATGTGTCTGCGGTAGGGCTTCCGAGCTACATCATGAAGATTTGTTTTCTAAAACATTGAGGATGACATCGAAGGTGGGGTTCAGAAATGTTAGTGAATTCAAGAATGGCCAGTGTCAGACCCAGTTGAGATCTGATTCAGAGGAGGGTCTAGGCTAGACCTGAAAAGTTGTGTCTTTAACAAGTTCAAGGTGATGCTGATGCTGGCTGGCACTGACTCAGGACACTGTTCATGGTGCTGAGGGGGTCTCTTGGACGCTCATTTGCCAAGACTCGGGGCTGTATGTTTTCATCTTGTATCTCTCCACTCTTGACTAATACAGTTGGGTTGCACCAAAGTGTGCTCTCCGGCACTCTATCTCAGACCCTATTCAAGGCAGGCAACTCATCCGGAATTCTAGAAATACTGCTGTGTGTGTTTCCTCCACAGGCCAGTACTCTCTCTCCATGTGTTCATCTGCTAACCCACTTCATCCTTCCAGTAGCCCTCATCTTCTAGCCCATGTTGCTGGGGCTCATGGAGAGACATGCCCACAGGCCACACAGCAGTGACTCATAGAACCGCATCTGAACCCAGGTCTTTCAGGTCTCACAGTTAATGTTCTTAGGTGCCCCCTCTCGGTTTCCTCTCAGAGGCTGGAATATATTAAGGCAGACTTCTCCCCTCTGATTCATGTTTACTTTGTTGAGAAAACTCAAAGCCCTACACATAATCCAAACGAAGAATTGCCTGAATTTCCCAGTGTTATAAGAAGACCCAGCCCGCCTCCCCCCCCCTTCACATTCTGATGCTTCATTATAAGGCAGAGGAAGAAGACAGGATGAGACGGTTGGTCTGATTTCAGGGATCGTGTACATGTTAAAGATCACAATCTCCCTTAGAAAGAAACCGTAGGGCAGGAAAATAAACCTTGAAAATTGTGCAAATGGAGCTGAAGAGATGGCTCAGCTGTTAAGAGTATATACAGCTCTTCAGAGGACCAGAGTTCAGTTCCCAACACCCACACCAGGCAGCTTCACACTGCTCAAAACTCTAGCCCGAAGTGGGAATCTAATGCCTTTACCTTCCACTGACCCCAGGATGAATGTGTACATACATACCCCTATACACACACACACACACACACACACACACACACGATTAAGAATAATAAAATTAATTTTGTGCAAAAAAACCTTTTTAAATCTAAAATAATCACTAAACTTATAGGGACAATAACTTCTAAGGCATGAGCCCACAAACCAACATTCCAAGGCGCGGCTTTAAAAATTATTCTACTGTGACTGTCTATCCGACAAAGACACTAGTCTACTGTCTAAATGTGCAGTCCCGCTGGCAAGGTCACGTCTAAAACAGCAGAGCCTCAGAGGATGCGTGAACCAAGCACAGGGGAAAATGAGGGCGGCATTCTCGGGGAAAATGAAGCTGAATGAGTTTTACGCTTGCTCTCCTTTCTCTTCCCATGAAGGCATCCCAGCCAAAATTGTATCCATTTCAGAAGTGGTAGAACTGGCAGCGGGTTCATCCGCAGTCAACCGCAGCAAGCACCGTTTCAATGTGTGAGTCCTAACTACTCTCTAGCCAGGACAGCAGGCTGCCCATACTCAGGCGGGGCGAGTCACTAACTTTAGGCATCTCGAAGACTGCGGCTCCTCCCGATGCCTAATCTGTATCGGGGGGGGGGGGGGGGATGAAATAAAAGGAAAGTTTGAGTTATAAATTCTGAGCCCAATTCCAGGGCTGCTGGCATTTTCAGTCTCTCCCAAACCATCTGGTTAACGTTAGGCCCCAGGACAAGAAGAACAGGGTTTCCTGCCAAGATAACCACAGAAAGCTCTCATTTCGGTTTCAGTGTGGTCATCCCTACGGGGTGGGGTGTGGCTCCGAGGAGAGATTGTCTGCAGTTGAGGCTCTCCCGCTGCTTGCTTCTCTCTCTTCGCGGGGATTACAGTGGGCTCTGTGTGGTTAGCCCTGGTTCTGCTGGCTCTCACTTGGCCCATTCATTCCGACTGCCTTAGAGGGCTCTGAGCCTGGCAGTTTGTTGCAATAAGATTTTCAAACAAGAAAAATTGGGTTGTTAGATTCTATTCACTCAAGTTGTTATGAGGATTTCAAGGAAATTGCAGGCTTGTCTTACTATAAAGCAGAGCCGAGAGTCTATTTTTAGGGGATTCGACTCTGGGGCTTTTTTTTGGGAGGGGGGGTTGCCATCGTTCTTAGTTCTTATACCCAACACAAACCCCCTCTGGCTCGACGATGGAGGAAATGTCCATCCTCTTTTTCGCCTTTGCATATTTCTCTCTAAAGGACAGAGAAAAGCTTTGTTGTCTTTGTGGTCCCCGGGTCCGCTTGACACAGATGCCTATTAATCACTTCGCTATGGAGACAGACACATCCATCATCCCACCGCAGCTCCCAAACAGGCAGCCCACTGAACGAGGGTGAGAGGCTAAAGTACTCACTTAACCATTTCGAGTTTCCCGGCTGCCTGCATCTTAGATCGGGAGAGAGGTCACTGGAGGGGTTGGAGCGGGCTCAGGTTTTTAGCTTAATAAGCAGAACTGCTTTTATCTCTCTGTCTGTTCTGATCGGTCCTGTAGTATCTCCCAGGTCTCTGCGTAAGGGGCAGGTAATAGGTACACTTGAAGACAGAGCGTTTTAATTTTTTAAAAGGAATGATGATGATGATAACTATGATAGCTGTGCTTTTGATGCTTTTGGCTCTGGTTTCTTCGTAAGCCAGTAGTTTTTCAGTAATGGATTCAATATAAAACAAAGCTGTATTCCTTCACCCAAGCATTTGTTTACAGTCGGTTCAACAGATCCCTGCTGGACGTTGTTCTTCCCGGGACTAAGGGATGAATTCATTTCTCTTAGGCCAGCCTTCTTAGGAAGATGAGCATCAAGGGTGCTTCTTGTCGGTGATGATTACAGGAGAGAGGAGCATAGCCCCAGATTACTGGGTAGGATGTGCCCAGTGTGAGGAGTTCTTCTCCATCCGAGCTCAGACTCTAATAATGGAGCCACATGTGTGAGAAGGTGGGAGAAGTTCCCAGACAGGGGGAAAAGGTTTATGAAACTCCAGTACCAAAGGACAGTGCGGCAGGATGGGCCACACTGAAGTGCAAGGGACCAGAAGGGAGTTAGCATCTTCCCTATTGCTGAATACAGCTGTCACCTTTCATTTGCCCCATTTTTTTTCCCCTGCATTTCTACAGCCCTACGTGTCTTTAAGGCTCAGCTCAATTTCATTTCCTTGTTACAGCTTTTGGTCAGCCTTGGAGTAGGCTGTTTTATTTCTACACCTCGGGTGGAGTCAAGTGCAAGGTCTGTCTTCTTCCTGGCTTGTGCCTCAGTCACGCCTCTCAGCACTGTGCAGGAAATGTCTGATAAAGACAGCCAAAAAAATGCTAATATCAGGAGGATGGAAAGAAAGACCTCAAGAGAATCTCAGCCTAACCCGAGTTAGGAGAGAGCACCCTGTCTGAACTGTGTTGTCCTAGAGCCCGGTGCACAGGAGAGGCAGGCACAGAGGAATCATAAGCAGAGCTACCTACCAAAAAAGCCACTCTCCTAAGCAGAGGACTGGGCTTCTGACATTTCAGAATTCATGTGCAAGGTCATTATGGGACAATTCGGAACTGTATCGGGCTCCTTTTGATTTTACAATCTATAATTGCTCTGATTTTGAATCGTGTGTTACAGAGCCTGGGGGCGGTATTATTCATAATCTTTCCTTCATTGCTTTGGCCTCCAATTCCCTTACCGAGGCCCCCAGGCAACCTGAAAACTCTCCCTTCAAAAAAGAAAAAAGGACAGAGAATCTACCTTCCTTAGTTCTGCCAATTTAAGGCGTGGTTTCAGAGAGCTCCGTGTGCCTTTGTGCTCCTTGCTTCCTGCAGTAGGAAGGTGGAAATGAAGACCCACTTAGCACCTTGTGACTGGTGAGAAATAGCTGGTGGTTAATGAATCAATGCAAAGCATTTTTCATGCTGTTTTCATTCCTAATGCCCTACTTTCAGCTGATGGGAACAGAGGTCCCAGGGATGGATAGAAAGCATGTCACTGGCCCAGAGTGGAGAAGTCTATTCTTTTCCTCCTGCCATGTGGGGGCACTTGGGCAGGTGAGACTGTCATACCTCCAGGTTTCCATGCAGTAGCCGAAGCAATGGATGCTCATTCCAGCTCCAGCCTGTGGTCCTTCACCCTTTGCAGAGATTCATTTGTTTCAAATTAAACAATCTCCCTGGAGCATCAGTTAACACAAATCACCCTGTCACCCTCATAGGCTCCTTTGGAATTATCCCAGAGCCAATTTCTTTCCATTTATTATAGTTTCTCCTCTTATTGTTTCGAGAAAATGCCTGGGTATCTTTATAGATAGATCTCTTTCTCTCTATTTGTCTGATGGTTGTTATTATCAAAATGCTCAAAATTGAAGATCGTTTCTTTCTTAGTCTTCCAAATCAAGGTTAGATAGTCACTCTGAAGATGGATCTCAAGGTTTAAAAATGTATTTTAAAATGTCTCTAATGTACTGAAAACCTGTATGTTCCATGGTCACTTATTAAACTACATAACTCTGAGTCCTAAGGAAGGCCACGGTGACAAGTGCAAATAGCACAGTGACTGCTTCAAGGAGCTGAGAATGGAATTGTTCGTCTACAGGGCACCTCACTGTCCTTGCTGGGGTTTGACCAACATTTTTCAGCTCTGTTTTAACTATTTCAAAGTTAGGGTTCTACAAGCTATCCCGAAATAAAACCATTCTCTTGTATTGCCTTGAGTCTCCTCGCATCTCTTTGGCCACATTTGGAGAGCATACAGAGCAGGAAGGATGTGTCTGCCTACCTCCCCGGGAAGAGGAATAACTGGCAGGCTCAGTTGCTGTGACTTTCCGTCCTCAGAGAGCCACCAACCCACCGCTTACTTACCTTTTGTGGGTTCTTCTGACATTTAGTGTTGACTCCACATTAGAGATGGAAAACTAAGGTATTAAGCCACTCTCCAAAATGTCATCAGTCATGTTATGGGTGAGGAGGACCCATGATCCAGACACTTTGAGGTCTTATATAGTGCTGCTTGAATCAGCTCCCCCCAGACCCTTTGAACATGGCTAGATTGCGAAGTTAATTTGATCATTGCTGTGAATACTCCTTTATTGATTTTCATGATATATACCAAAATCTTTAAGTTTGGAAGATATTTCCAAAAATAAAATCCCCTTTCCCAGCTTCCCTTTCTATTTTATATCTGATCTGTTTTGAACATGGAGCTTAGGGTTTTTGAATTTGTCTAATCAGATGAGCAAAGAGTCCCACTCCAACTCCTGGCTTTAGTCATCTAAAAGATGAAGAGATACAGAAATGTTTTTGTTTGGTTTTGGTTTTGGTACTGTTTACACAGCAAAATGAGAAAATCGTCACACCATTTTCCGGAGACGTCATATCCTACCTGACTTGTTAACAACCAGAAATCTGAACTCAAATGTCATCAGCTAAAAATGTCTTTGCTGGTGAAAGAGTAGGTGGTTTCTATGAGTGTCAGACAACTAAAGACCTTTCGACCCAGAAGAGTATTAGGAGCTGAAATTATGGATAAGAAGCAATGGATAAATGTGGTAATTGCACAGAACTCCCAGTGAAGTAAATGAGTTATTCTAGCCTTATTGTACTGAAGTCACGCTCCCTGCATGGTGGGGAGGTCATGTCAACAGGCAAGGAGCTGGCTGGTTGACCTCATTTTGAGATGAGAGACCACCCTCTTTTTATAAAAGGGCAACCTGCAGAAGGAGGGGCGGGCACGGTGGTGCTTTGTATACGGGGTGTGTGGTTGCAGAGGTGTGTGACTAATGGCACACGGCTAGTTAGGATGCTCTGGTTAGAAGATGGCTTTCTGGTTTGCAAGTCTTCAGAACAAAGATCATTACTGCCTGGGACTAGCCTTCTAACTCACTAGTTTGCCCATCTAGACTTACGTGGTGAAGGGAGCAGCTTTCTTGCGTTCCTCTCACTCATCACCAAGCTTGCTGTCAGGGAAGAAAACACACTGCACCTGGTGATTGTTTCGTTTGGGGGAAGATGTTCAATGAGGAGTTCTTTTGATATCTGGTCTCAACACTCAGCTTTAGTTCTTGTACCTTCTAAACCAGAGGTTCTCAACCTGTAGGTTATGACCCCTTTGAGGTCATGACAAGGGTCCCCCAAGACCATTCTTGGGCGTATTTACATTACAACCCTGTAGCAAAATTACAGTTCTGAAATAACAACGGTGGGGGATCACCACGACATGAAGTGAAGAACTGTATTAAAGGGTCGCAGCGGGAGGAAGGTTGGCAATCTAGACAAAGAGCCATTTATTTAAGTTCTAGAACACCGAATTCCATTGTAGGCAGCTTCCTCTAGTAATTAAGACATTTCTTGGGAAGATAATCCCCACTAAACGTGAGCGCCTAAAGGGACTCTGGGAAACGCCCGCTGTGGTGAGAACGTCCACCCACCACCTTGTACGGATGGGAGTCTCACCATGGCTAGAACCGTGGGGCTCACCACACCAATGAGACAGAAGCAAGGCATTTTCTTCACAGGTGTGCACGTTCGTTTGTGCAATTATGGGTAGGGAGTCAAGAATGTGTGCAATAGAATTCCATATTCAGCCAAAATTGAAGGAAAATCAGTTGTTACTTTAACACAACAACAAGAAAATGCAAATTTTAGGGAGAAATGTTCACATTTTCTTTCAGGTGTAGGTATTAAAACATTTGAATTCAAGACACCCCATCGTCTAGGGAGCACCACTATAATGTGTGAGTTAGAACCACACTTCCTTGCTGGTTTTGGTTTTTGTGGGGGTGTGTTTTTCCCCTCTTTCCCTTTTTTTGGTTTTTACCCCTTAAAAAGCTTCTGAAGATAAGTCTGGAAATATTTGAGAAGTGCCACCTTAGGAAATTATTCAATAGCTTTCCATCTTCCACTTGTTTTCCGTGGGGTACCTCGACCCCTCATCACCGTGGGTATATGTTTAATCATAAAAGTTTGCCTCTTAAAAGGTGTTTGCTACTTCTGTTTACTCCCAGTGGAAGCCCCAATCCTTTGTCACAGCACAGTCAGCCTCGCCCCACCCCCAGCAAGCCCCAGTGATGTCAGAATTGAAGAGAATGCTAGGGAGAGAAGCGTGATCCTCCAGCTAGGTCCTCTGGGTTTCTAAACCATCACTTTAGAATCAAAATATTTCAGTAGAAACCCCCTCCTGACAGAGCTGTGTCTCTTCTAGGTCTGGGCTGTGACATTTCAAACATTAACAGCGACAATCAGCAGAAGTTTAAGGGAGGAGTGGTATGAGTTTGGGGATGGATAGATTTTTATTTCATTTCATTTCAATTCGATGCCACTGACACTTGCCAGCAAAATACATGAAACATATTCCAGAAAGAGTTGGTTTAGCAGGTGAAAAATGTGTCTCCAGAGACCAGACAAGGTACCTTTTCTGTCTTGCCGTCTTTCCATAATAGGAACAGTGTTTACATTTCCCCCACGCGGAGCCTCTAATGTATTCGTGTTCTTTCGCTCTCCAGAGGCAGGGGCGGAAGTCTTGGGGATTTTATTTTTTATTTTAGCTACCGGCATCAAGCACTTAGGATCTGAGGCTTGTGGTGTCTGTTCACACTTGGTATTAAAAAAATAAAAGCTTCAGTGTTTTTGCATTTGATTAGAGCCGCTCAGCTTGGTGGCTGATTAAGCAGGATAGAAAAAGCAAGTCCGCCCCCCCCCCCCAGAAATGAGGCTTCTTGGTTAATGTAGTAGAAGATAATAGTCGGAGGTAGCCACTGAATTTTTATGAAATCGACAAGATCAGCTCTGCTGAAGAATCTCGTGGTGACGGCAGAACCCTAAGAGTAATAATGGGACCTGACACTCTACAAGCCGGCAGCGGCCCCTGACTTAAATATTCTTTCCGTTCTGCCGCATATTTACCTGAAATTGAGTGCGGGGGGGGGGTTCCTTTTTGATGCAAAATAAATGTAAATATTGTAACCTGCGAGCCTGAGCTATTTTTCACTGTGGTGACATAAACCCTCTCTCCTCTTGTCGCTTCAGAAGCAAGCATGCCTTTCTCCAGACAGCCCCTGTTGTCACAGGCAGGCCGCAGAAAAGCCTGAATGGGAAGCGGGGATTGTTATGTGATTTGTTCATTTAACATGCATAAAATCGTCGCAGCTTCTTCCTGACTCAGAGTAGCTCATTTATTCTAATTCTATAGAAGGTGCAAAAGATCAAAAGGAAACGACAGATAAATAAATTTTAAACCTGCCATCGTCCTTAGAAAGAAGTTGAAAAATCACGTGCCAGAGAGAACGAAAGCCGCCAAGAGGACAGCAAATAAAATTAATTTACATACGGCCCAGGGCTGGCTGGGGTGGTATGGGGGCAGGGAGGATTAATTAGCTAATGTTTGGCAAGCTGTACCCTGCAGACAAGCTATGCAGAGGTGCTGCTGACACTTATTTTTGTTATTATTTAACAGTGTGATTGCCGAACACCAGTATGCCTCACAGTACGACTTTTGTTTGTTTGTTTGTTTGTTTCTTAATGCCATGTGCGGTGTCTATTACAGGAGTGATTCGGGAAAGTTACCTCAAAAGCAACGACCAGCTCGTTCCTGTCACCCTCTTGGCCATTGCAGTCATTCTGGCTTTTGTCATGGGGGCCGTCTTCTCGGGCATCACCGTGTATTGTGTGTGCGATCACCGGCGCAAAGATGTGGCAGTAGCGCAGCGCAAAGAGAAAGAGCTCACCCACTCGCGTCGGGGATCCATGAGCAGTGTCACCAAGCTCAGTGGCCTCTTTGGGGACACCCAGTCCAAAGACCCAAAGCCCGAGGCCATCCTCACGCCACTCATGCACAACGGCAAGCTGGCCACGCCTAGCAACACGGCCAAGATGCTGATCAAGGCTGATCAGCACCACCTAGACCTCACCGCCCTGCCCACCCCAGAATCCACCCCGACGCTGCAGCAGAAGCGGAAGCCCAACCGCGGCAGCCGCGAGTGGGAGAGGAACCAGAACCTCATCAATGCCTGCACCAAGGACATACCCCCTATGGGCTCCCCTGTGATTCCCACGGACCTGCCCCTTCGGGCCTCCCCAAGCCACATCCCCAGTGTGGTGGTCCTGCCCATCACGCAACAGGGCTACCAGCATGAGTATGTGGATCAGCCCAAAATGAGCGAGGTGGTGGCCCAGATGGCTCTGGAGGACCAGGCTGCCACGCTGGAGTATAAGACCATCAAAGAGCATCTGAGCAGCAAGAGTCCCAACCACGGGGTGAACCTTGTGGAGAACCTGGACAGCCTGCCCCCCAAAGTTCCACAGCGCGAGGCCTCCTTGGGCCCCCCGGGAGCCTCACTGTCGCAGACCGGCCTCAGCAAGCGGCTGGAAATGCACCACTCCTCCTCCTACGGGCTTGAGTATAAGAGGAGCTACCCCACGAACTCGCTCACGAGAAGCCACCAGTCCACCACTCTCAAAAGAAACAATACTAACTCCTCCAATTCCTCCCACCTCTCCAGGAACCAGAGCTTTGGCCGGGGAGACAACCCGCCTCCCGCCCCGCAGCGGGTAGACTCCATCCAGGTGCACAGCTCCCAACCCCCTGGCCAGGCCGTGACTGTTTCGAGGCAGCCCAGCCTCAATGCCTACAACTCACTGACGAGGTCGGGGCTGAAGCGCACCCCCTCGCTAAAGCCAGACGTACCCCCCAAACCCTCCTTTGCTCCCCTTTCCACATCCATGAAGCCCAATGATGCGTGTACATAATCCCTGGGGTTGGGGGCCAGGCGTCGAAGCATCAGACGAGGCGGAGGCAGCCATCCAGCTCAGCAAGGTCTCCACTGCCTCGAGTATCCACCCGACCAAGATGGCCCTGGAGGAGTTGAGGACGCTGGGTCCTCCTCCCTGGGACGCAGGGACCCTCTTGAAAATCAGGCCATGTGGTTTGGTGAAGGGTTAGCAACAGCCACCTCCATTATCTCTTCACACTCGCCCACATCGTACAGCAGGTCGGACTCACAGGAGACTTCAGTATCGTCAAGAACATGAGCCAAAAGCACATCCGCACCCCATCGCCACATGAACACACATGCACACCCCACACTCACATGCGCGCACCACACACACGTAAACACACATCCACACACACGCAGGGGTGAACAACATTTTGTCCCTGACCTCACGGGACGTTACCAAACTGGGTTAAGCATTCGAAACTTTAAAACACAAACACAGTTTTTCAAAAAATAAAAAATAAAAAAAAAAACAAGAAAATTAAAAAAAAACAAAAACAAAAACAAATTTAAAGAATTCATTGATAATTCTAACTCAGACTTTAACAATGGCAGAAGTTTACTATGCGCAGATACTGTGAAATGCCCACCAGTGTTACAACTTTATTCTAGCAGGTAAATGCCATGTTGGGCAACCTTGTCATAGATTTCTGCTCCTCTTCGCTTTTAATGAATAACGTGACCGTTAACGCAAGTAACTCTTATTTATTGTTCGCCCATTTCTTTTTCCTTAAGGAAAAGACTCTTCCCAATGCCACCGTATGAACAGCTCTGCAGAAACCCGTGGAAAGTTAAACTATTTAACGTGAAATCCATTAACTGGAATAATTGAGTTTATTTTTACAATAAATTCACTCAGTAAATAAGTTGGAGCTGGAATTCTGAGCTTTGTGTTTAGACGATCGGGTCAGTAGCTGAAGGGCAGTGCTAAGAGGGGAATATTTGTTTAAATCTCCTAGTTAATTTGTCAGTTGGATCTCTGGCCAAGGGGAAAAAAAAAAAAAACGTTTAAAAATCCTTCCAGATCCTAACTACTCACTGGGACAGAAATGTTTCGAATGGTACCTATGCTCCATTGCCGAAAACATGGCTTTGTCTGAGGCTCCCACTGTCAGGATGGCACCAGCTTGTGAAGCCCCCGCCCCCATCTCATTTCACCTACAATGTGAGACAGCAAACAAAAATCCACAAACTGTGTGAACTAATTAATATGCTGGCTGCTACCTTGCATAAATTAATGATTTGGTCACACGGGTGTTTCGTGGGTTACATCTGTGAATAGCCTGTTTTCCACATGTAAATTTGTGCCTTACACCCTGAGTTGTACACACTTGTAAACTGTCGTTATGATCAACTTTGTTTTTCTTCCTACCTGAGATAAATGCAGCTATTTATTTAAGCCCCACCCTTCACTCAGCCCCTCTGGAAGACTGGATCAAGCGGATGGAAAAAGAATTGCAGTAGCAAGGGTCGTAAGGCCGAAGGCTGGGTGACACCTTCTAGTTCACGATGCCTTCAGGTGTGCAACTCCAACCACCCTTGGCTGTGCTGCAAGCATGGACCCCCAGTGTTGTGGGTGGCAAACCCCTTTCCCAGCGCGCTCTGCTCCCCTTAGATTCCCAGATCATTTCAAAATGGTGACATCCTCCTGAGCCAGCAGAGAAGGGACTGAAGTCCCTCCCGGCCGTCATTTCTGCCGTGTCCACTGACGGAAGAAGAACATGCTGCGGTGGTTAGGGAGGCAAATGGGAGGAGTCTCCAAGCTGTGCCTTCAGCACACCCGTGCAATGCACAGAGGAAAGAAGGAAATAGATGGGGCAGGCTGGTCCCTGCTGCGATTAATGGGTACCCCCAAAAACAAGGCAAACCACAATGGATGCTGCAGCATCCTTCTCTGGGGCAAAGGTTTTTTTTTTTTTTTTTTTTTTTTTTTTTTTTTTTTTTTTTTTTTTTTTTTTTTTTTTTTTTTTTTTGTTTCGTTCTGTTTTGTTTTGAATTCCTTTACCTGTTTGTTGTTTGTAGAGGGTTGGGAGCGGGTAGTGTGTGTGTGTGTATGTGTGGTTTGTTTATTTTTCCCCCCTTGTTTTTCTTTTGCTAAAGCACACAGAAGGAACCTTTGTTTACTCCATTACAAACAAAAGAATTGTCCGCACACTGTAAACCATGAGCATTGTTTTCATATAAACAGTTCATTCGGTGGTCTCTTCGTCTCTTTCTTTTTCCAATTTGGTCTGGACTTAGTGTGTCTTAAAAATAAAATAATAAACTTTCAGAAAAAAAAAAAGATTGACAAAGACCAATTTTGAATTGGTTAGTTACTGTGTTGTGTCTACAATCAGAGCAGTCACCCGGCGCCTGGAGCTTACAGCTGAGGACAGGTGCACAGCCCTATGTCCCAAGAGTCCCTTGGCAGATCAGTGAGGCTGTTGTTCGGGGTACAGAAGACGTCATTGGGCTGTATTTTGTCCTTTAGTGGAGCCATTGTTCCTGACCTATAACCATTGTGCCCTGAGAGCACGAAGACTTTCTAGAAACAGATTCTGTCCCCTCCCTTGCCTTTTCTCTGCAAATACAAACATCAGAAAGGTGATAGGTGCCCAGTCACCCTGTGACCTTGTGACCGGTCTTTGATTCCCAAGAGTATTGTGTACCCCCCCCCCCCCAGGTAATGGGCATCATTGCCTCAGCTGTGTTAAGGAGACCTGCATCAAAACCCACATCCCTGCATCCCACAACCCATCCTTTTCGGTGTTCACCCCACAGTACCACATGTATCGAGCTGGTCTTTAGCATTTAAGTGTCCCTCTCCTTTTCTGCCCTCACCCTGTGCTGGGGGTTTATCCACAAACCTGAGCGTGCCTTTGCTTTCTACCCTGCTAGACACCGTAGACGCCACGAACTCGGACTTACATCCGTTGTACAGTTGTACAAACTACTGTGATGTCACCAGTTTCCCTTCCGTCTCTACACACCCTAACATCTGACAGTTTAATGTATGCTGTGGGAAAAAAAAGAAGAAAAGAATGAAAAAGAAAGGGGAGAAGAAAGAAAAAGCAAGGAAGGGGCTCTTTATTACTCATGAGTAATAAAACCAGACTGTTCTACGTTATCTTTTGTGTTCCGAATGCTTCTGTTTATGTCTTCAATTTTCTTTTTTTTTTTTTTTAAGCCCTTTTAGGATACGATTTTCTTTCTTCCAGCTCTACCTGGTGTCTGCAGTACAAACGTAGTTAAACATATTTGTTTTGCAGTATCCTCCCCCTGCTCCCTCCACCCAACTTATTGATGTGTTTCCTCTGCCTGCACCCAGCCTGGAGCAGGATGTTAGCAGAAGCCTCTGTAATTAAAAGGCAAAACACGCACTGACTCCCTCTGCTCATTTCGTGTTCTTTCTTTTTATGGGTTGGTTCATCATCAAACATTTACGGTAGACTTGATAGTTAGAGATCAAGGCTAGGATTTTTAGCATGGAGGGTCCACTAAAAATAGGTCCTTGCACAGATGTGACTTCAGCCTGCTTACATATGGATAAGGTGGAGAGCGCTGGAGTTCGCTCTCTGTTAGCATTTCTTTCTTGTAACTGGGAAGATGGCGGAAGTCACGTTGGGATGTGACTTGCTCCCTCCACCCCAGGATAGTGTTATGAAATGCCCCTGTCAGGTTTTCTCCTCTGGGGACTTTTTAAAAATGATTACTTAAATAAGTCTTTGGCTATGATATTTTACTTGAGACCTTCAGTAGTAAAAATATGTCCTAAGCCAGTTTGAGTGTGAGAAGCTGCTATAAGCCTCAGTTCACATCTAGAGTGATGCCTTTGTCTGGCCCAGTCTTCTTTCCGTAAATCACTAATAACTGGTTTTTACAATGCACATTTGTGCTAGTTCATAGTCATTGTGTCTAGTGAATGAGTATCAGAGTAAGCATATCATGTAATTGGCCATATTCATGAGCGCTGTTTCTTGACGTCCATCCATACTGCCAGCATGCTAGGCCGAGTTGACTGCTTTTATCTACACATTTGCAGAGAGATTAACATAGCTCCTTTAATCACCCTTCAAAGGTAAGGACCAAGTACTGAGCAAGGTCCCCAGAACCTAGGTCACATGGCCAACCTTGAACTGGTCCTTAAGAGAAGCCTTCTCTGGCCATCTAGCCCAGAAAGGGGCTAGCTTATGCAAGGGCAGCTTGTGTTGTGTGGGGAAAAGGAAAAGTTTGTTTTGCCTTGAGCAGGGCCTGTAAGAACAAGGGCTTGAGGACAAGGCTTAGGATGGACTGGATGACCTGACTCCTTATGTGCTGGGATTTTAACTGCTGAGCACCAGAACCCTCCCCTGCTTGGAGACCGTGCAGCACCACGTGTATCCATGCTCTTAAGAAGCCACCTGGCAGTAATACGGAAAATAGCTGGTCTCGGGGCATGGGTGCGGGCAGCTGGAAACGTGCCAAGTGATAGGCCCCATTGATAGGGGCAATTGAAGGGGAAAGCCCACTTCCCAGTTCCATGTCTCCGAAGCAGAGAGCCACTCTCAGAATCTCCCTCCAAGGCCAGACAAAAGCTTCCTTCTTACATGATTGGCAAGTTTGTCCTGCCCAGTTGTCCCCAAGTGTCCTCTCATGGGACTGAAAGGATGGCCCACAGCTGGTCCATTTAGAAAATAATGATAAGGGAAGATGGAACTGAAGGGAGGATTTGCTTGTGATCCCAAAGCTGACGGAAAACAGCTGAGCAGAACACATGTCCATCGCCTCTTCCCGCCGCTCACCCAGATCCTCGGGGCAACATTTGATGGAAAGACCTGATGCCCTCCCTCCGTGGTATGGCAACCTCAGTCCATCTTCACAGGCTCCACACTTCCCCCAGCTAAGCCTACTGGGAAAATCTCTGCCAAGGCAAAGGGTGGGCAGGAGCTCTAGGTGTGAGGCAAGCCATCCTTCCAGGGCAACCTTATATTTATCTGGTGCCATCTGCCGCAGTGAGCCTTACTGGTCTTGTGAGGAGGCAACAGAGGCTGAACAGGTGTAGCAAGTATTTTAGCTGGAGCCCCAGGGATGCCCCCACTTAGATGGGAAAGGAATATCTCAGACAACTCAGATTTTTAATTACTGTGTTTGCTTGCTTGGGTGCTTGTTAACGAGCCTGGAGGTTTCTGCAGGGTGTCTTTAAACTGTTGTGCCTAAGGAACGACTGTCCTCATACAGATGCCAAGCTGTGTGTTTCATAGGTCCAAAGCGGACACCTTGGACCTTACTTCTTAAGTTCTGTGTCAGGTGAACTCGGCCTTGCAATTTTGCAGAAGCCAACCATGATGCCCCAGGACCTCCGGGCCTGGGTTTTGCTGTCTGAACAAAGGCTCTTTCAAAGCAAAGACATTCTGCAAGCGAAAGTGTCAGAGAGGCAGCTCTGGTTTCAGACACTGGTCCATTTGGCTGGAGGGAAGGGGACAGGAGGACTTTAAAAGAAGCCCATAGAAATGAGGTAATGTGATTAAGGGCATAATCCTCTCCCTGGCTCAGCCCTGTGACAGCTGGGCATTTGGACCAGTAACCCTGAGAAACCTCATCTCACGCTTGTCTTAAAACCAGGTGGTGACGTGGCGCTCCCACCGAAGCGGGATGGAAGGGCTCACATGTATCGATCGGGACTACCAGACAGATGGGGATCTTCAATATTCCATTTAGAGTATTGCGTATCCCCTGAGATGGGGGAGCTTGACCTCAGTGGAGGGTTAGGGCTGAATTGATGTGCATTAAATGTGGCTGGGCAGAAAAGTGTGCAGATGTCCTGGTAGTAATGGAAATGAAATTTGAGCAAATCAAGGGAGGCAGCTGATTTGCACGGGGTTTCCCAACCCTTCAGAAAACATTCATGCTTGTACACACACACACACACACACACACACTCTATGCTGTGACTTTTTTCTTGAACCCATACAGTCACGGAGGTCTGAACTGCAGAACTGAAGTCTTCGGAAAGCAATCCTTTCAGGGTACTGTCTCCTCTTTTTTTGGTAAACCTGGGGTCAACATAAGCACTTTTGGGGAGAGCTGGGATGAATGACAAAGTCAGAAATGTGAACGGAGGAGGTTGCCGGGGAGCTGTATGCAGGTCTCTTACAGCCAGTGACACTGGCTGGGGTGGCTAACAGCCTCTTCCTTCTTCCTAATGACCTTCAGAAGGGCTCTCCAGAGATTCATTAGCGTCATCCCCAAGGCAAGTCCTCCCTCCTGCTAGCCCAGCCCACTGTAATAATGGTCCAAGTACGAGGAGACAATGAAAGAGAAAAGTAGGTAACCATGAACTCAGAAGCAGTTTTCATTGGTGGTTTCCGACAACAACAATAAAAACAGATGACGGTGACCTTGAGCACAAGACTAGGTACCAGGAAAGCAACTGCAAGGGCACTTGGGCCAGAGCACCTGGGTTTCTTCTCACAAGGACAATAATGACTCTCAGCCAGCAGCGGATCACTTCTTGGGTGGCGACCTCCCAAGCACGTGTAAGAAAGGCGAGAAAGTGGGCTGCTCTCAACAAAATGTGCCTACTCTGTGAGGTGGACCTTGAATGTTTGCATAGCGAGTGTCCTGTCAGGGGGAAATGTATAAATTTTAATAGTAGGACTACCTTTTTTAAAAAAAAAAAATGTGGAATGGTCCCAGTCACCAGGAGAAGGTCTTCCTTTCCAATTACCAAAAAGCATAACATTATGCGTTTTTTGAATATCACAATTTGCAAGCATCATCTTGTCCACTGTATCCCTTGATCTTCATCCTAGCCTAGTGTGATGGAGAGTAGGGCCCATGGTCATCCCCATTATAGAGAAGTCGGAATTCAAGAAGGGACCTCTTAGGGCAGCACTTCGCATGGAAGTCTTGTTGTGCTTCACAAACCTGTGTGTTGACATTATCCCTGCAGCTCTCTCGGGGACACCTCGGGTTACACAATTACCCAGCTCCACTGGAAGGGAAGAGACTCCTGCGGCGTTTCCCTAGAGGGATGATGGCAACAATCAAGTCCCCCAAATAAGGGCTCAGCGCGCATGTTCTATTTTAGGGCCATTGTGCTCTAATATTTTTTTTTCCATAATTAAAAAGCACAACTCTTCCTTCCCGCGTCTGCGGAGTCCTGGGGCCAGTCGTGTTACTAAGAACTCTCAACAAAGGAGGGAAAGAAGGAGCCAGCGCCAAGCCCGGTGGCTGTCCTATTAAGGGTGGTCCCTAGCACATGGTGACGGCCTGCCTCCAAAAAAAAAAAAAACAACAACAACAACAACAACAACAAAAAAAGAATAAAAGAGTCACCTTGGTAGCTGCTCCCTCCTATCCCTGCCAAACAGGTCACAAAAGAAGGTTCAGCAACTTACAAAAGCCCAGGCTTCATGAGGAGGAGACAAAAACAAACAAACAAACAAACAAACAAAAAAGAACCATCCTACCACCTGGCAGCTTAGAGAGTTTGCACAGATTTCTTCCTACAAAGGACAGAGGTGGTTAGGAAGAGGAAAGTGTGGAAGGAATGTCCGCTGTTGACTCTCTGGCCCCACAGGCTGATGTGAACGGTTAATTTGCTTACATGCCTAGAACAACATTTCAAGACCCAGAAGACAGCACCTGTCCTCTGCCTGACAGTCATAGATGTCATCATCTATGCCCAAGGTCCTGTTCTGTAACAGCCACAGACTAGACCTTCTCCAGGAAAGAGGCTGAAGTGACACGCGGCATGGGACAGAATGGACCTTCCTCGCCATTGTCGCCAGGCGGTGTGGCTGCACAGTCACCAGGCTGGACCGCTCCACAGCACTCTAAAGGAGCTCAACTCCTCCAGCCGTGGGCAGATGACCTAAGATCCTGCTGACAGGGGACAAAAGCGAACATTCTCGGATCCTGCTGTCTCCTTTATTCTGATTGCTCAGTCTTTTGTTTGCTTGCTTGTTGGACAATTAAAGGCCTATTTCCAGTCTTCGGAGGCTTTTCCCTATACACAGAACGTGCTTTGCGGTAAATAAGGAGCCTTGATTGTGATCAACTACGGTAACTTGGGCGTAAACCATGTTGGGAATCCCACCTGCAAGGCAGCGCTGCTTACTTAATTAGGCCCTCATTAAGGGTAACAACTTTGGAAGCAATTAACTTTCCCGGATCCAAAGGGTCAGAGTCAATAGCCAGTGAACATTGAAAAGGAGGCTATATATTTCAGCGTGTGGATTGCCACTGCTGAATGCATTGCCTCCTCCTTTCCTGGAGACCAGATTGTGTGTGTGTGTGTGTGTGTGTGTGTGTGTGTGTGTGTGTGTGTGTGTGTGTGACAAAATGGTCTATTGGAGGTTGGTGTAGGTGTCAGCTGATTTGAATTCTTATTGGTGTTTAATTTTACCTAAGAACCAAAGATTTATTCTCCTCTGTTTCCAGGGTGAAGAGAAAGCCTGTGATCACATTTCTTGCTTCGGGAAAAAAAGATAATGTGTTAGACGTATATGTATGAATAGAAACAGGTATATAGTCATATTTCCTCTGACTGTGTAATTTAAACAGTGTAAGTCAGTAGGGAAGGGCTGTAATTGCAGCCAAAGTAAGTGAGGTGAAAATTACTAGGTGCTGGAGCATCTGCATCTCATTTTAATTAAGTGACTATAATAGCAAGATCAAAAACTTTTTCTTGTCACTCAATCTGTTGGGCTTTCTAATCAAGATGCCAAAAGGATCATTTTGTCCTCGGGAAAGTGTTACCCCAAAACAATCCCCTCTCTCGTTACTTGGCCAAGGCAACAGATAGATTTAGGCCCAGGGACACAGCTCAGCGTGTGTGTGTGTGTGTGTGTGTGTGTGTGTGTGTGTTCACGCGTGCTCACGCTCACGTGTGTGCTGTGGGGGAAAGGGTAGGGGATACTGTGGGAAAGAAATGCTCCGAGCCCCACCCTCAGAGGCTCTTAAGAGCAATCATTCTTAATTTAGTAGCTTGGCACTTTCCTTTCACAGGGCAAGATGGCCGAGAGGAGAGCTGGCCCTGTTCTCTGCGGGTCACCTTTGGGAACACTAGTTCAAAATTCTGGCCTGTTCTTTTCCGACCCTGAAAAATGGATTTGGTCATGCCTCCCTGTCCACCCTCTAGGAGTGTGGAAGTAAAAGCAGGCAAGGGCTGAAAGAGTACTTGAAACTCGAAACCCTACTCTATCTCCTTTTCCCTGTGTGGCTGACAAAAGGAGAATCCCAGCCCTCAACACCTCTACAACATCAAATTAAATGACTTTGAGTTCCCATCTTGCTGATAATGAAAATCTCTCTCTGTCTCCTCATTCCTGCTATTTCTTATCTAAAAACAAAAGTAACTAGTGCTGCCTGGCTAATCAAGCCAAGCTACCCTGCCTAGACAGCTCTAAAGTTCTGTTTCTACTTCACTGTTGAGGCAGTCTGCCCATGTGATGTCTGCACGGTGCTGGGGGCAGGAAATCCTGCCATGCAGCTCCCCTAGTCCATTCCCAAACGGGAAGTCTAAACACACCTGCCTCCTCTGCTGCCCAGAGCTCTACTGTACTAGGTTAGATAAACTGCAGCCTCTGAGTGGGATGCCCAGATCTTGAGAATGGGGCCTGAAGTCCCTCCAGGGAACCATCTGTAAATTCACTCACTGCCTTTGGGCCAGGACTCTTAGATTCTGTGCCCCAGGTCAGAATGCCTGGTAACCTTGGATGCCGATCCGTTTTTGGTGGCTAGCACTTTAAACTGACTTTGTTCACAGCTGTGTATCTCAAAGGCATCTACTGCAAAATGGCCTAGAAGAAGAACTACCCACTGCATCCCAAATCTGTCTCTCTCACATAGCCCGAGAGTTCATGACTTTCTTTGCATGAGAAAAACTCTAAAGCATTAAGCCAAAACCACTAGTAATTATTATGTCATAATATTGAAAGGCCTAATTCAATCTTTGCACTTTAGAGAAGAATAAATGCAGACAGGAGTGTTTGCTCAATTATGCCCTGTTTCTTTGTAGTGGATGTGGGGAGAGGCAAGTGACCCAAATTATGATCCCATTGAATGAGACCATGTTATACTAAAAAATGCTAACTTCTTATGAAAGTAATTCCAGAACACAGAGGTTAGGGAAAAAAACTAGATAGAAATGTATTTCACTCTCCTATAATAGCTCTACAGCATATGGTCCAAGGTCAGTGGGACAGCCTCTCAGTCAACGTGTGGCCCCCATATCCAGACTTAAGTTCTTCTATGTTCTGACAATTTCATAAAATGTCTGACAATTTCAATAAAGTTTGGACAAATTCTCAGCCAGTGTGAATGGGAAAAGATCCAACATTGCAAAGACTGATCCCATGGATGGCCTGGAGAGCTTTTGTTCACGTCCCACACAAGGGGTGTGTATCAGCTAAGGTCTACCTTGGGCTTTTGAAACCTCAAAGCCTACCCCCAGTGACACACTTTCTCCAACAAGGCCACACCCCCTAATCCTCATAAATAGAGCCACTCCATGGTGACTAAGCACTCAAACACATGAATCTATGGGGCCATTCTTATTCAATCCACTACATTCCACCCCCTGACCCCCTGACTTTTCTTCTCCTTGAACACTTAGCTGTCTTTCACTTCCTGGTGCCCCTTTTCTCCTCAAACTGTACATTGTGCAATTTTCCTTGCTCAGCTTGCTCCTTTTCAAACAGATCAGTGTGAAAGTAGCCACTGATAACCATATGACAGAGTCTTAAAATCTCCTCTGCTAAAGGCAGACCTCTTCAATTTAGCCACAGACAGATATTTTGGACCAGGGTAGAAAGCAGCCACATTCTTTGCCAAAATATCCTAAGAATGGTCTCTAGGCCACTTACTAATGTTCTTCTCCTCTGAACCCCCTTGAACAGCCTGCCCCAGTCTGCATTGCTCTCGTCACCCCTGTCTTCCATTTACCTACTGCTATGGCCTATTAAGCCCTATGAAGTTGAGCAAAGCCCTCAACTGCTTTCCTAATCCAAAGTCTCAAAACCCACATTCTGCCAACAAGCAACATGGTCAGGCCTGCTGCAACTATACCCTGCTCCCTGGTACCAACTTTGTCTTAGTCAGTGTCCTATCGCAATGAAGAGACGCCATGACAAGACACCCTTACAAAGGAAAGCTTATAATTGTGGCTCGTTTGCTGTTTCAAAGATTTAGTTCATTTTCATCATGTCGAAGAGCATGGAGTCATGTAGGCAGACATGGTAGTGGAGAAGTAGCCTGAGAGTTCTACATCCATCTCGGCAGGCAGCAGGAAGAGAGCCACTCGGCTTGGCTTACACTCTTGAAACCTCAAAGTCCAGTGACCTCCGTCCTCAAACAAGATCACACCTACCCAACAAGGCCATACCTCCCAGTTCTAAATAGTGCCACTCCCTGGTAACTAAATATTCAAATATATGAGTGTATGAGGAAGGGTGGCATCCTTATTCAAACCATTACAGAGTGTATCCCAGGGCTACACTGAGCATCGAGGAGACACAGAACTGTGGATGTCAGGTTGTTCTCATCTCGCTTCTATTACTGTGATAAAAGACAAAAAGCATCTTAAGAGAGAAAGGGGCTTATTTAGCTTTCCATTCCAGTTTAACATCCATGATTTCAGTGATTCAAACAGCTAGGGACATCAACTCCATAGTCAAGTGCAAGGAGGTAATGTACACAGCTTTTCTTGCTACGTACGAAATGGTGCCAGCCATTTACGGGGGTGGGTTTTCCCACCTCAATTAGTAATCTAGACAATCCCTCACAGACGCATACACACACAAGTCGAGTGGCTTTGGATAGATAATTCCTCTTAAAGACTCTTCTTCCAACGGGTCTAGGTTATATCAAGTTGACAGGTAAAACTCAATAGCACAGATGTGCTAAAATCCAATAGGATGTATCATTTTTTTTTTAAACATTGGCAATGAAACATTTTGATGTAGGTTCGGAAACTGCAAAGCCAGAAGAAAACAAGGAAAGCAACTCCTTTCCTTGTTAGTGTTAGCAATGATTTTTTTTCCCCATGAAAGCTGGGCAACAAAAGCAAATATATGAATGAAACAGCATCAAACGAAGAAGATTCTATATAGTAAGGGAACCAAACAACACAAGGCAAAGTCTACTTATGGCTAGAGGATAAAATTGGATTTGCAAATCATATAGCTAGTGGGGACATTAAAATACAAAATAGACAAGGAACCCACAAAGCTTAGTGGAGAAAAGCAAACAAGCTGGTTAAGAACAGGCAAAGGACTTGACTAGACCTCCCAAAGCAGACATACAAGACATTCAAGACATACAAGTGTCCAGTAGATGTACAAAAGCTTCCATAGCACCAAGAAGGGAAACTCAAAACCACAGTGAGAAGTCACATCACACCTTGTTTATCATTCTGTTTTTCACAAAGGCCAATCTATGCAAATAGCTTCATCATTTATCAAAGAATGACAAGATAAAAGAAAGTGCAGTGGGGGGCTGGAGAGATGGCTCAGCAGTTAGGAGCACTGACTGCTCTTCCAGAGGGCTCGAGTTCAATTCCCAGCAACCACATGGTGGCTCACAACCATCCATAATAAGATCTGGTGCCCTCTTCTGGCCTCCAGGTATATATGTAGGCAGAATACTGTGTACATAATACATAAATAAATCTTTTTTAAGAAAGAAAGAAAGAAACAAAGAAAGAAAAGAAAGTGCAGTATATATCCTTACAGAGGACTACTATTATGTAGCAACATGGATAAATTCAAAGTACATTGTGCTAAGTAAATCAGCAAAGAGTGACTACATAGTCTTACTAGTGTGAGGAATACACACAAAGCTGAACTCACAGAAATGGGGCTCAGAATGACAGTTGTTAGGAACTAAGATAGAGGGGAAATGGACAGATGTTGGTCAAAGGGTATAAACGTTTAGTTCTAAAATGAACAAGTTGTGGGGATCTAATGGACACCCCAAGCATGACAGATATAATTCATTTGCTCATGGTAATCATATATATATATATGCTGATATATCAAGTAGTCATGTATCAAATAATCATACACTGGATTTAAGTTCAATATCAATCAATTAAATATTTTAAAGAACATTTTGAATTAAAAGAGGGAGAATGGATACTGTTAGAATTCACCTATCTGTCATCTTTTGTATATATAAGATCATATGATTCTTATTGTGCACTGTGAAGATACAGTAGCCAACAAGGACAAAGACTGCACAGGCAGGCAGTAAGCCTCTCCCCAGTAACCCTCCCCTGAACTACCTGGCTGTGGCTGTACTCCTGACTCTCAGAGCACCACCTGAGAGTCTAGAACCTTCTAAGGCCTATCACAAAGCGTTGTTCACCCTTGCGCTACAAGCGTATTAAGAGCGATAATTTTATATTTCTCAGTTTTACAAGCCCACAGTCTACACCAAGCCTAGCAAATTGTAGGTGTACAGTAATCATTTGCTAAACGGAGAGCTCGTTAGCAGACAGTAGGAGCCGAGTCTCCGTGCTCCACAGCGGCAAAATGACTGCCAGTAGCCTGCTGTAGACACAATGATCATTGAGGCATAAATGGCACACTCCTTGCCCTGGCGCTAGCCTAGGTGTTTTCTTGAAGCAGGCCATTTGATCCTCCCAAGAATCGTACCAGGTAGGCAGTCTTTGCTATTCCTATTTAAAACATAAAGCAGGTCTAGCATGGAAACGTAAAGAATTTCCTCATGCACACCAAACTAGTAATTAGCAGATCTGAAGTGTGCATTTAGGTGACCCGTAGCCAAGGCTTTCAGTCACCAGGTCTCATTAGGTGGGATGGGGACCCTTTTAAACACGATCAAGGGTGACTAGCAGAAACCAAGCAGCCGCCTGTATTGTAGGAACCAGTGATTAGCGACATGAGGGATGGGAGTCAGACGAATCCCTCAGCAGCTCTCTTCCAACAATACATGGTGGCAACGTGCAGCCCAATCCTGCAGCTCGTCCATATGTGCACGCCCACGCCAGTCCCGCTGAGACGTGCATCCTGTTTTTTAAAGGGCTTTAGCGTCGGAGACAAAGTTAGTAGTTGAAAATCCAAGGGCTTCAAACAAAATAACAAGAGCCCTCACACCTGACCCTCACCACATCCCCTCTCCGGGGCCCATTGGGGTCCAAAGTCCCTCACAATGACAAGAGGATATGCATGGGGAATGGGGAACGATTCAGAGCTGACACAGGACCGCTTAGCCGGTGTCTCGGGGCATTCCGACCAGAGCAGCGCCAGAGCCACTCAGACACATCGTTTGTGGGGACTAAATACGCGCTTACAGATCTTAGCCAGGAATAGAGAGGAGTGGGGCCCGAGATGGAGAGCTTGTTAATGCTCTGCGGAGCAATGCTAAGAATCTCCTAAAGCTACTTTAGGAGATTATTTTAAAAGCAACCTGGATGTATTGACGGCGGAGGTTGGGTTGGGGGTGCGGGGGGTGGGGAATGGGGGGGGGAGTAGACTCGTAATTTAGAAGGGGAAAAGACAACAAGATTTGATTTCACAGCCGCTTCAGCAATAATAGTATAATCTTATCCGTTTCCAGCAAATACAATCTGTAACATCCAACCGCCGTAAAGGTACATCGCCTTCACTGTAGCAAACTGCAGATTAAGCTTTTCTTAATGCTGTTCAAATTGCCTGTGAAGCAACCTTTTATGAGATATGATGGCTCAAACAATTTTGCAAAGAGCAGAAGACAAAGAATACATTTTACACCGAACTGGTTTCCTAGGAAACCCAGAGAAATGTAATGCCCTACCTCCTAGAGGTGGTTCAAGGACCAGGACACCTCTTAATTTTTTTTTTTCCAGCGGTGTTTAACATCTGCCTTTTCCTCTCTCAGCAGTGGGAAGGTAGATGGATTGAGTAAAATCAGCCAGCAGCCCCAGTGTCCTTTCATTAATTGATTTGTCTGTTCTACACAAAGGAAATAGACATGAGCTACCATTACTCTCTGAAGCAATTGGAAGTAAGAAATTAAGAAAAATTTATACCATTTTGGTTTACCATTAAAAAAAAAATCCCCAAACCTCAACTAGGAAATTAACGGGGGAAAAAGTCAACCCACTCTTTTAAAAAAAATCACATGTAAATAAGTCTGCCTCCAAGTCTCTAAATGCCATTTATTTTAATTTTATTTTTGATTCGGCTCTTCTTCCACCCCTGTGATGTGCCGACATATGCAGACTGACAGAGAGGCGCTAAATTAGCAGGCTTATAATTTTCCCAGTTCGTGTGCAAGGCCTCCAGTGAGGAGAGGGAGCAGAGAAGTTCGGGATGAGGAGTGGGAGAAGCTGTCCCCTAAGAACTTTTTAAGGAGCAAGATGTTAAAAGATGGCGTCTCTGGTGGCTGCGATTTCCTCCGTTCTAACTGGTGTTGAAAGGATATCACGTAAGAAGCCTGGGGGAACATCTGGGCTGTGTGGGAAGGAGTTAAATTACATTTTAAAATAAATAGAAAATCCAATCTTCAAGCTTCACTTACTCAAAAATTTGGGACAAAAAGCAAAATGGTGTTTTCAAGAAGTTTTGGAACTTTGGGGGCAGTGAGTGAAGGATGGGGCCTCACAGCACCCCTTGTTTTGTGTGCACCCACTTCCTCCGGCCTGAGACTCAGAGAAGACACCAGATGAAGGGGCTGGATAAGAATAGTGAGTGCCCACTTCTGTATGTGTGTGTGTCAGTTTGTGTGTCAGTATGGGTGTCTGCCAGTGTGTGTATGTAAGTGTGTGTGTATGTTGCGTGTGAATGAGTGTGTGTATGTGTGTGTTGCATGTGTATGTGAGTGTGTGTGCATGTGTGTGTTGAATGTGAGTGAGTGTGTGTGTTGCGTGTGTATGTGAGTGTGTGTGTGTGTGAGTACATTGTGTGTGAATGTGTGTATGTGTGTGAGTGCGTTGTGTGTGTGACTGTGTGTGTATGTGAGTGTGTGTGCATGTGTAAAGTGGAGGACAGAAGCCTCTCCTGTCCTCCTCTATCATCTTCCCTCTTGTTTTTTTTTTTTAGACAGTATCAGTCACGTTGCCCACAGACTGGCTACCATGGCTGGCCCTCCGGCTGTGGGAATTCCCGTTTCTACCCTGACACTGGGCTTACAGGTGCAATGCCACACTTGGCTCTTTCGCTGATGCTGGGAATCTGTGCAAGCCCTTTATCCACTGAGCCATCTTCCTAGCTCCTCCTTCTTTCTTCCTGTCTGTGCAGGGAGTCTACACGAGTGAAATACCGGGAAGAAACCTCTTCCAGTTGAACACAATACCAGTTTCTTTGCCTTCAGGACCTCCGTGGGAGAGAGTTGGTATGACAGTCATTACAGTCATCAAGACACATTTAGCAACCACCTTTGCGGATGAGACACTGTATGAGGAATTGTGCAGGACAAGAAAGAAGCCTTAGAAATGCCAAAGTAACCAAAGCCTATTGACATAAGCAATGGTCCCTAAGAGTTCCTGAAACCCAGGCTTCTGCTATAGGACATAGCGGGACATGGAGAGACCCCAGTTCCCATCCCACATGATTTTACTGTGAGATGATGTGGGAGTGTCATATCAATCTGTTGATTTCATTGGTTAAGTAATAAACACACTGCTTGGCCTCATAGGTTAGAACATAGATGGGAGGAGTAAACAGAATAGGATGCTGGGCGGAAGAGGAAGTGAGGTCAGACTCTGCTCTGCTTCCAGATGGACCGAACAGCTCTGCTCTCTGGAGCAGAGACACCATGATGGACAGAGGCTAGAATCTTCCCGGTAAGCACACCTTGGGGTGCTTACACACATCATTAGAAATGGGCTAGTCCAGGTGCGAGAATTAGCCTGTAAGGGCTAGAGTTCATGGGCCAAGCAGTTCTTAAATGAATACAGTTTGTGTGTTGTTATTTCGGGCATGAGCTAGCCAAGCGGCCAGGGTGTTGGGGACGCAGCCCCGCCGCTCCTCCATATTTCAACAGATGGCGCCCAGATGTGTGGCTAACTGAATCCACAAAAAGCCTGAGAAAGCTTGGGAAAGAATGGAGTGAAGCATGTTTTCTTGGTAGCAGAAATTTCTTGGGTCTGCTCCGCTTGCTAGAGGCAAGCAAGCGCTCTCATCTAAGAGAGGCTTCCTGACTCAGCTTCAGCTGCAAAACCCTGCAGCTCATTAAGAGGTCCTGCCACGAAACACTTAAACGGTGTTGACGAAAAGCTGAACGCATGCTTTTCGGTTTTCAGCCGTAGCAGGAAAAAAGTTGTGCTGTTTTAAAATGCCGGCTTTCTGGGCCGTCCTGCCAGGGCAAACTCTGACTGAGGCAGGAGGGCCAACTACCGAGAGAGGACTTGACTGTTGTCTGTTGTAGCTCGCTGGCTGGCAGGGACCTTGAAACGCCATAGAATTGTGGCTATAAACATGGCTACAGCCTGTATCTCCGCCATGAGGCTGGAAAGCTAAGGAATGGACTGGATCTAGCTGGCAAAGCCACGGCTTTAATCCTACTCATATTGCTCAGTAATTTAAAGGCTCGTGTGGTCAGAAAAAGAGAGATATACAGTAAAGAGATTCAAAGACAAAGAAAATGTTTAAATGATTTACAGTGTGTTAAAAATATATGCAAGCTAAAAGTTAAAAGTTCTTAAAAAAAAATAAGAAAAAGAGAAGTTGTGTGTGGTAGTACACGCCTTTAATCCCAACGCTTGGGAGGCAGAGGGAGATTGACCTCTGTGACTTCAAGGTGTGGTAGCACACGCCTTTAATCCCAGTGCCTAGAAGGCAGAGACAAACAGATCTCTGTGAGTTCAAGGTGTAGTAGCAAACACCTTTAATCCCAATGCCTGGGAGGCAGAGACAGGCGGATCTCTGAGAGTTCAAGGAGAGCCTGGTCTACAGAGTTATTCCAGGTCAAAGAGATACAGAGAATATAAAAGTAAAAATAAACGAAATAGAGGTTAAAATAAAGCGTACAAAGATGGAAAATACACAGAGAATCTTGATACTGTATACTATTATGCTCTCTTTGAATTGTTTGAATGCTGAGGAAGGAGCAACAGCTGCCAAAAGATATTTGTTTATAAATGCTGCTGAACTAATCCATCGTAGAGATTTTGATGCCTTGACTTTGAAATTTGGATCTAAGGACATGATACTTTGGAAAGGAGTTTCTTTTTTTGTTTTCACAGAGGATGAGACCCTGTTCATTTCTTCTATTCCGATATGGTATGATGGACCACGCCCTCCTGAACGGTTGCTGTGAATACCTTCAGAAAATTGCTTCGCTCAACTGCCAACTGAGATGAAACTAGCACACAGGTTATACCATGAAAGACCTAATTAACGACGCCCCCATTCAGCAGGAAGCAGTTTGGAGAGAAAAAACTGCGCCCATGTTCCCAAATATGGTTTATAAATGTTCTTTTACATTTAAAGGGGGAGATGATATAGGTATGAATAATTTACATTGATATGGATTTTGCTTTAGTGATTTAAATTTAAGGTTAATTTTGTAATGTATATAGGTTGTTAATGAATAATCATTAATAATAGTTAAGTTTGTAGTCATGTTAGTTAAGATTTTCTAGATGTGCATAGATATATTTTAGATAGGCATTCTTCATATTTTTCAAAGATTATAGAATATGGCATTTTAAATGTTTTAATAACTTAGGACTTTTCATGACAATGAGACACTCTGCTCCTGGCAGCACCAATCTACTTCAAGAGGAAGATGGGCATCGAAGAGGATCCTTATGGAGTTTGATAGCCATTTGGGCAAGAAACTGCTCTTGCCTGGACTATTGCATAAACTGGACACAGAGAACCCGCAGAGAGAGGACTGCTGAACTTGCCTAAAGGTGAGATGATCTTTCGGGGTTCCTGATTCATGAAAGAGTCTGCAAGACATTCTTCAGGACAAGCAGATAGTGACTGCCTTTGAAATTTCCTGCTTTGTGGAAATGTCTGCTGGAAACTATGGGCCTGTAGGCCGAAGATGGATGCCCCAACGGTACAGAGGAACTTTGGGTGACTGTCCAGGCAGCGAGATGTCTCTGTCATTTCTAGAGCTTTGGATGTTAAGTTAAAGCCTTCTTTTTTTTTTTTTTTTTTTTTAAACAGAAAAAGGGGAAGTGATGTGGGAGTGTCATATATCAATCTGTTGATTTCATTGGTTAAGTTATAATAAACCAACTGCTTGGCCTCAGCTTGGAACATAGATGGGAGGAGTAAACAGAATAGAATTCTGGGCGGAAGAGGAAGTGAGGTCAGACTCTGCTCTGCTCCCGGAGAGACCCGACAGCTCTGCTGGAGCAGAGACGCCATGCTCAGCTCTCCCAGGCAGCTGCAACCCACGATGGACTTAGGCTAGAATCTTTCCGGTAAGCGCACCTTGGGGTGCTTACACACATCATTAGAAATGGGCTAGACCAGGTGCGAGAATTAGCCTGTAAGGGCTAGAGTTCATGGGCCAAGCAGTTCTTTAAATGAATACAGTTTGTGTGTTGTTATTTCGGGCATGAGCTAGCCAAGCGGCCGGGGTGTTGGGGACGCAGCCCCGCCGCCGCTCCATATTTCAACAGTGAGATGTATTAGATTTAAGTGGACATAGGAGATTTCATCTACAGATGGAGGATTCCATTTCAGAAACAGCCTATGGAAAAGATGGAGAAGCAATGAGGGCATCCTTCCTGCTCGCCAGGGTCTAAACAAGGGGTAGAGCTCAGAGGTAGAACACTTGCCCAGCATTTTCAGGATCCTGGATATATTCACTTAGGCCGAATACATCAGTCCAATATATGAGTCCTTGGAAGCCCAGGTCCAAGGCGTGCAGCCGGAGGCTGCTGTGCTTCTGGAGATGGAAAGATTCCTATATTCTAGAGAAGGACTGGGGTTAAGTGTGGTTGGAGGAGAAAAGTGTATGCTGGTATGCAAGGTGATGAAGCTGGCAGTGGCGGTTTCTGCATGAACCCTCTGCCTAAAAAGGCAGGACTACAGTGAACCTAATTCAGCTAGATTATCCTGACAGATTGCTGTCCAATTAGTCTCCATGCAGGTCTGAAGTGACCACCTCACAGAGGCAAGATATGGGTTCAAAGCACAGCCCAGGAACGCCTTTCAGACGTGTTACTGAGGACTGGAGCCCCGGGTCTGTAGCTGCTGTGCCCGGGAGATATAGCAGCCTTCCAGGCTGAACAGATCACAGCTTACATGCAGCCTGCACGTGGAGAGGCTCTTCCTGCTCCCAGGCGCCATCCAAGGGCACAAGAGGGAGTATAGCTGGATGCCGGCGTTCACTTCACCTGAGCAGCTGGGTAAAGTCACTAAAATTTTGTTTCTATTTCTTCACCTCAGTCGGCCATTCCTCTACCTTGCCTTGTTGGGTGATCAGAGGCTAACCCCCTGAAATAGTCACAGGACCCAGGGATCCCATCCTGCACCTTCAGGGAGCACTAGGTGTTCATCACTTATCCTGAAGGTTCTGGCTATGTGTACAAACTCCCTGAGCTTGCTCTAACATCTGGACTGCGTGTAGAAGACCATTAGTCTGACTGACAGTGCGGTAAGCGGTCTCTAGGACCCGAATGTGTTTAAACAAATGTGACATTCTACGTGGCTAATGTGACTCCATAGGTGTTCCATGTATTTTTATGCTTTAATGGTAAAATTTAAATATATTTTCCCAGAATATCAGAGTACCAGCTGTCAAGTGGGGAGGAAAAAACTCTCAACACACAAATTGTATTCATAGATGAGGGAATGCGGGATGCCTGGGTGCAGCGGGTAGGAAACGGAGTTTTAATAACACAGAGTTCCCCTTGGCTAAGCCTCTCTCTCACTGTTTTGATGTTAGGATCACAAGGATTGTTAGCAGAATTCTAGCGGTCAAAACAAACAAGTGTGCTTTCCTGAAAATGTCGTCTAGAAAAATTCAAAATTGATTCATTTAGTCAGCAAACACTCTGCAGATCATGCTTCATGTGCTGTTCAAGGGGATGGAGAAAATGAGCAAGTCCAAAGATGAGCCTGCCACAGTAGGCCACACGTTCATGCGTGGCTCACAGCGGACAGAGAGGAGGGTTTTCCAGCATAGACTGCAGGACTTGAGGAGCTTGAGAAAGCATCTTCAGGGTTGGAAAGATCCCTTAGTCAGCAACATTATTGCCAAACAATCATGAGTATCTGGGTTTCAATCCCTGGCTCTAAGTCAGGCATGGTAGCATGCACATGTAATCCCATCCAGGAGGAGACAGAGTTGGTAGGAACTCAGGGCTTGCTGACCAACCAGTCTGATCAAATTAGAGAACTCCAGACTCATAGAGAGACCCTGTCTCAAAAACTGAAGATGAAGTGCTGGTTATACAGACTAATGGTCTGAGTTCCATCCCCAGAATTTACAGTGGAAGGAGAGAATTAACTCTGCAAAGTTATCCTTTCACGTCCACACCCACACCATGGCACATGCGTGCCTGCAGTCACACACACACACACACACACACACACACACACACACACACACCTGCCTCATACACCCTACCTGACAACAGTAAATGAAACTAATTAAAAACTGAGGTAGAGAGTCCTTGATGAAGATACCTCGCTACCTAGCATCAACCTCTAGCCTCCACGGACAGATACCATCACACATGTGCACACATAAAGACATGTATATACACCACACGCATGCAAGGTAACGTAGAGGTGTTCCCAACTTAAAAGATGAGTAATGATTAGCTGTGGAAATAGTATCTGGTTGGTGGGTATCCTACTGAATTTTTCTGTGGTTGTAATAAAAATATCCTGATAAATGCAGCTCAAGCGACAAAAGCTTTGTTTGGGTTCCCTGTTCAAGTGACAGTAGTGCACCGCAGTGAGGACCTGATCACATTGTCGCTATAGACACGAAGAGACTGGCAGACGCTCCTGCTCAGGAGGCCTAAGCATGTTGGGGGAGGTGTGTCTCCCGGGTGGGCTTGGAGATTTCAAAAGCCCTTCCCATTCCCAGCCAGAGCTCTTCGCCTCCCCTTTCCTCTCTGCCTTACACTTGTGGATCAGAGGTGAGCGCTCAGCTGCTGCTCTAGCACCATGCCTGCCTGCCTGCCTGCCGCTCCTCACCGCGATGACCATGGACTCTAACCCTCTGGAACCATGAGCCCGAAATTAAATGATTTCCTTTAGAAAGTGCCTTGTTCAGGGTTTTGTCACAGCAAAAGAAAAATAATTAAGTCAGCAAATAGCACAGTCTATCCATAGGGCGAGTCTGCCCACCTCAGCTGACCTAAGTAGTTCTTCACAGGTATGCCTAAGGGGGGAACCTCCCACAGGGGGATGGACCCTTTTATATCAATTAGCAACCAAGAAAATACCATATGGACCCACATAACAGAGGCAGTTCCTCAACTGAGGTTCCCCTTTCCCAGATGTATCAAGCTGGCAGCCAAGATTAGCCTCCATAGGTGACATAGAGGTGTCCCACTAGAAAGAGCAAATCCGTGTGAGGGAAAGTCCACGCTCCGTGAATGTGTCTCCTGTGAGAATGGTTCTAAGATTAGACATGTTTCTTCAGATGCCAAGGTCCCCAGAGTCAGCTCACACTATCCAGTCTCTATGTATACGTAATGTTTTATTACAGGAACACACACACACACACACACAGATCACTGCTGATAGTATGATGTAAGTCATTCTTACATTCTTGACTTTCATGAGATTTAAGTATAACCTCTATCACCGCTCCAACTATATATTGTAAAATTTATTATTTGCATTATCCATTACCCAAGATAATAGTAATATTATACTTCATAATATTATAATATCATATAGTCAGTCAACCAGGCTATACTATATAAACTTTAACTTATACTTTAAAATGACATTATACTTATTTCTTGGGTTTCTAAAATTTGGGTTAAAATGCCAAAGGGCGTGTGTATTTCAGTAGTAATAGTTATTTCTTGCATATGTTCCTATAATTTACAATAAAATCAATAACAGGTAAAATTTCTCTTGTCATGTCCTGATATCCCATGCAGGACCTCTATCTCTTTAAGTTTAGTGACTCTTGTGGGTAAAAAGGCTTTTCATTTTAATTTTCACCTTTTTTAGTATTAATTGAGAAAAAAGCAAGTTTACATTTGCTTAGGAGAACAGAAGAGGAATTTTTCCTCTCGTTTCATCATTGACTTTCTCCATTTTTTTAATCTCAATTTTAGACAAGATGTGGTTGTCCTTGTCCTGTCTTCCACGCACACCCAAGTTGTTATAACCCTCAATATTACCTGAGTCTATTTCCTGCAGGCCCACCACACCAGTTGTGGTGACTTTGACCTCTGTCATCTCAGCTGAGCTACAACCCCCCTTTTTTGACATCCTCTTCCCAGTGTGATTCTGGGAAGACACAGTTCAGGAAAAGTCTGGAAGTTGGTCACGACACAGCTGAGCTTTGAAGGTTGCTGTGGGGTGCGAGGTGCTGTGCCAACTCCCGTGGCTTCTGTCTGAGGAGCAGGCCTGTTGCACGCCGGCATCTGTGTCACACAGCATCCGCAGAGTTCCCCCACAGCCTCAAGGGTGGAGGGGGAGAGAACAGATTTGGCTCCCTTGCTTCTCCCACTGTCCTCTTTCTGCCGGCTTCAGGTCCACATTACTGACTGTGGGCCAGACTGACCTCTACTGTCAAACAAACCCTCGCTTGGTTTCCTTAAGATCTCACTGCTGAGCAAGGCCTAAGTCCCACGCTTAATCCTTTATACCGTGGTTTTCTAACCTAACTGCTATGGGCATTAGTGGACTCTTGGTGGTGGGGGCTGTCCTGTGCATCACAAGATGTTAGCCTCATCCTGCTGTCTCTGCCATGATGTTAGTTCCACCTGCATCCTAGTCGTGACTACAGAAACAGGACAAACATCCAAATGACCCCTGGGGAGAAAACCACCCCATTGGAAACTGCTCCATCTCACTGAGCATGGGTTTTGCTTCTGTGGTTCCCCGGGGGATCATCAGGTATATTATATGTTTAAAAAAAAAAGATTTTCTTAGATTCTTTCCCCCCTTCTTATTCTATCCACTGATCAATAGGTGCATTTATGTCAATACTATGCTTTTAAAAACTGTAGTAGTTTCTAAGCAAGTAAAAGCACGCTTCCCTGCTCTTTCTTTTGATCATCTTAGATTTACCACAAATTTGCTTAATTGCATAACAGCATCTCCCTTAAGCCAGTCAATAAAGAGTAAGTTTTTAAACCCAAGTTCAGGATGCACTTGAAACTGTGTGGCCAGAGATGGTATGTTGGTGGTCATTCTGAATTTTTAACATTGTTTTTCAATTTATCCCGCTTTTTCAGTACCCTCTCTGAGAGTCTTAAAGTACCTGGCAGGCATTGGGGCATTACTGTCCACAGCATAGGTAAAAGTAATGTGTGTACAGTATCACATCCTGACATTTGCAAGAGATCCGGAAGCAGGGCATAAGCAAAGATTCTCTTCCTGGGTCTCATCTGGACTGAACAAAGAGAAACAGACCTTGTCAACTCCTAAATGTGACCCAGAATTCAGGGTGTACATCTGCAGGGGTGGGTGAGTGTGGGGAGCGGGAGCACACAGCGGCGGCAGGGAGAAGCTGCCTGCTGGAGCAGGCAGGGAGGCATCATTAGCGGGCTACATCACATGTTCATCTCATGTATTATTTATTCCCCACCTGCTTCCAAAAGGATGTCACACAGCTTCCAGGGGAAAGCATGGATATGAAAGGCCCGAGCAGCTCTAAAATTCCTGTCAGAAGGCAGGAGGCAAGAAGGAGATGAGGTGATGTGGGGAAGGAGGGTTTCCAGTTTATCTGTAAAATTTCCATCTTTCTCTCTCACACACATATACACACAGAAAGAGAGACACAGAGAGACAGACACAGAGGGACAGACACAGAGACAGAGAGATGGAGAGACAGAAGCAGATAAAGACAGATACAGAGCCAGAGAGCACACTAGTATTCAGCTGTCTTTAGCTTGCAGGCCATCAGGGACAGCACGAACAGCCTCCCAGGAACTGACTCCTTCAGCCAGGAGAGAGCTGGGTTTGGTTTTGTTTGGGCTTTTTGAGGTTTGTTTGTTTTTAAATTCCCTATTTTCTGATGTCCAAGGAAAACTTACCCTTCCAGAACTGTTCATTTCATCTATCAGCTATCTGCTTGCCACACTTGGTGCTGAGAGTTTACCAGTGAGAATAAGAACTCAACTCTAGGGCTGGGTGGTGGTGGCACATATCTTTAAACCTAGCACTTGGGAGGCAGGGGCAGGTGGATCTCTGTTGAGTTCCAGCCAGCTAGTCTATAGGATGAGTTCCAGGACAGCCAGGGCTACACAAAAAAAACACTGTCTCGAAGAAAAAGAAGAGGAGGAGGAGGAGGAGGAGGAGGAGGAGGAGAGGAAGAGGAAGAGGAAGAGGAAGAAGAAGAAGAAGAAGAAGAAGAAGAAGAAGAAGAAGAAGAAGAAAGAAGAAGAAGAAGAAGAAGAAGAAGAAGAATCCAGCACCGTCTTTCATTAAACTCAAAGGCAATTGAAGAATGCAAAAATGAGCAAATAATTCAAATTAATTTAGATGATGTTCTAGAGGAAGGTGGAAGGAGGTGTCAGTGCATGGCTTAGAACCAGAAACCCTGACGAGGGATGATGAGGAAATAAAGAAATGATAACCACTGAAGAAGTTACAGACACACAGACCCATAGAAGTGAGGAGTCAAGTGATCTAGGCTCTCTGGAGAAATCACAGTACCTAGAGGCTCAGTGTGTTTGCTGTATCTAGTTGAAGAGGGCAGTGGGGCTATTACATCCATCTGAATGGAGAGGATGGGTTTATGGTACGCAGCTGAACAAGAAGGCAGGTTTATCTAGCCCTGTTAGGAGCAGTCTCTACCAGGGACCGGTCTCCAGGTTATAAAATCCGACAGGACTAGAGCAGCCGTGGATATTTTCTACACACTGTCAGCATTCACGCTCCAACCAAAAGAAGGCTTTGCCATCCCTTGGAGCCTCACCTAGGGAAGGCTTTTCACCCCCACGGGAGTCAAGGGCTTGGACTTCACTCCCTCCCTACAGAAGACTGGCGCGCAGAAGGCTGTCAGGAGCTCTAGCTGGGCGAGGCTGATGCACAGGTGGCTGAAATGGAGCAAGAGGATCCCAATCATTCAAAGAAAACACGGATCTGTGTGGCCAGTTTCAGGGGGAGGTAGAGCAGGCGGTATGTGGAGCGCGGAGGATATGTCCACCGAGGCCTGGCACCTGGGTACAGTTAAACAGTGAAGGGCTTATTATTCAGAATTAGCTACTTGGCCTTTGATACAGGAACCACAACATTTTTTATGCAGGGAATAATGAACTCAGATCTTGGATGGGAATCTTAAGATCCTAAATCGAGGGGCTCAGTTGGTACAGTGATCGACTAGCATGCACAAAGCTCTGGCTGGCATCAATCTCCATCACCATATAAAAGAGACATGGTGTCCTATGCATGTAATCCCGGGATTCAGGAGATGGAGGCAGGAGGTCATCCTGGACTATATTTGCAGTTCAAGACCAGGCTGGGATACATGAGACCAAGTCTCAAAACAAACAACACAACAAACCACGGGGAAAAAGAAAATCCTCAAATCCACACCCAGAAGGCAGAGGTGGGGGCTCAAATTCATCATGAAAAAAAAAAACCCACTGGGAACAAACTCAGGCTGCACCAAGGGCTTTCCATGTGAACCCCGTGTTCTTTCCCAGTCGAACTGCATGTCCTTCCTCATCCTTAAGCAGATAATGAGAGACTCAGCACAGCAGCTCTCCTTAAACACAGCCAAGAAGAGAAGTAAAGTCAGCAGCAGGGGGCTGCTTCCAAGAATAAATCTGGGAGTTTGAAGAAGGAAAAAGAAGAAGAAGAAATAAAAACCACATCTGTGAGTCATCTAAAAATACATTCGGTGGTAAAGGACGCACAGGTATTTTCTGCCTCTGTGTAGTTAGAGAATAAAATGTGGCCTGCCCCTATTAATGCAGTGATGAATGCAGGGTTCAGTAGAACTCAAAGCCCAGGGCAACACAGCTGAATGAGGGACAGTAGCTCAGAATAGGATGGGAACCAATGGCAGTGAGTTCAGGCAAAGCCCAAGAGTTTAGGAAAAAGGTGTGCATAAGAAACAGGCCTATTCTAAATGCCCCGGGTGGGATAAGACTCAGAGAAGGGTCAAAGCTGCAGTTCTGTTCTCTAGCTCTGTAGGAAGAGAAAAGAGTCCTCCAATCTTGGTCATTCTTTGACAATTACTCTTCTTTTCCAGCGTCAGCCTCTGCAGGCTCTCCACAGGATCCTACATCCCTCACTGGTCCACTGGATCCAACATCCCACACTGGTTCATGGATCCGACATCCCTCACTCGTCCATGGATCTGACATCCCTCACTGGTCCGTGGATCTGACATCCCTCACCATCACTGGTCCTGGGATCTGACATCCCTCACTGGTCTTCCTCCATAAAAGCTTGCTCACTGCCCAAAGCTGAGTAAATCCAGTAGAAAAGGAAATACTTTTATAAGCTTGAACACAGATCGCAGACATGATTTACAAAATCAGAAAGCCTGAGGAAGGTTCGGGCTACAACCCAGCCTAAATAAACAAATCTGTTTTTAGATGACTGTGGCCTCAAAGTGCAGGTGCTGATCATCAGTTGTGACCTGCTGTTTGATATAGGAAGCCAGGCATAGGGCTCTGTGGCCATGCTTGTTGGTCTTTTCAAGGCCAGAATGATCTGTTCTTCCTCTGCGAACCCATCTTTCACAGTCTTCCTCAGTTTTGTCCCCTACAGATGGCTCTCAGGCCAGGGTTTCCTATGGTCACTCACTCCTCAGATTTCCCAGAATCCTTTAACAGATGTGTCCTCAGAATTTTAAACTCAACTCAAAAAATCCAGATCTAGTAGGTGTGCTACATACCTGTAACTTAGCCCTTTGGAAACTGAGGCAGGAGGATTGTGAATTCAAAGTCAGCTGTCTTGTGGGTTGCTGTCTCAGAAAGAAAAAAGGTTGAGAAAGGGAGAAAGAGACAAGGAGGGAGTGAGAGAGGGAATATAGAGGAGACATGACAGGTAAAAAGGTCTCTGCATGAGCAGCCCACTCACTTTGACTTCACACTGTGCTCTCTCTGCACTCGCCCCTACTGTCTCTGCCCTCACCCCTACTATGACACCACACTGTGCTCTCTCTGCCCTCACCCCTACTCAGATACCACACAGTGCTCTCTGACCTCATCCCTACTATGACACCACACAGTGCTCTCTTTGTCCTCTTCCCTACTCTCTCTGCCCTCACCCCTACTCTGACACCAAGCAGTGCTCTGACCTCACCCCTACTATGACACCACATTGTGCTCTCTCTGCCCTCACCACTACTGTCTCTGACATCACCCCTACTCAGACACCACACAGTGCTCTCTCTATCCTCATCCCTACTCTCTCTGCCCTCACCCCTACTCAGACACCATGTATTGCTCTCTCTGCCCTCACCCCTACTCAGTCACCACCCAGCAGAGCTGATCACAGTGTTGCCAAGTCTCTCTGTCCTGTCCGTGTACAGTGGAGAAAACACTGGAGGGCCCTGGAGGGAAAGTGTCTCCCCTTTTCCCTATCAGATGGCTCTGACTCTTGGTTGTTCATCTCCTGTACAGAAAGGAAGGGCCAAACTAAATGTGACACGTGGAAGCACCAGAACTCAGTAAAACCCCATTTTGATACCCTAGGTTTCCTGTCTTTCTATGAGCATTTGTATCTACACAAAGTTCCATGTTGTTATTTTAGATGTTTGTCATAAAGCAGGCCTTCGAAACTGCTTCAGCAAGGGCCCCCCCAAAACTTGGCTCTCTCCCCAAGCGCATTACAAACAGAGGAGAGAAAAATAAAACAAGGGAATGCGAAGACACGAATTCTCTGAACAAAATGAAAAGCATGATTTCGACATTTGCAGAAGAGGAGGTTTGCAATCCAGACATTGCTTCTGGACCTTTTTTTTTTTTTTTTTTTTTTTTAAATTCCGCAGGAGGATGTCTCACTACCTAATTGGGTCCCGACACAAAGCAAGAATATGCCTACATTGCCTCAGAACCCCTTGGGCTTGGGAAAGTGCTGTAGATTGCTCCCAACAGCCCAGTGGGAAGGGCTGGGCGCTGCCGCCAATGGATCAGGAAGCAGGTGCTTCCTCTCTGGAAGGCCCTCTTCCATATCTTCCCCACAAGGAGCCACTCTGAACTCAGCAGGATGCTCCGCTGGACAGACAAGAAGGCATCCAAAGGCTGACACAGTAGACAAGCCGGATGCAAGGGATTTATTTAGCTAACATCACTCCTTGCCCCATGCAAGGGTTGAGGTAGAAGAACAAAGTCTTGGAGCTGAGGCCCTCAGGGCTCGTCCAACATATGCAGTGCTTTGTTCTTGACCAGAGCAGGCGCTACTTTGTGCTGTGACCAGAGGAAATAAAAGAATACAGAAAGCACTCTAAACTGATTAGTTATGATATCAGGTGGGAAGACATTACTGAATTAGGGCTTACAAGAATTTTAGCAACGGTACGAAGTATTTAGATGAAGTGACAGCAACAATAACAACAAAAACCCAAAAGAATTCAAAACCAAACCCAGCAAGGTTGGAAGGTTTCTGGGAGAGCTTGCCCATGTCACGTGGGGTGAACCCACTGCAGTGTTGGTTCTGAAATCATAAAGTAGGCACTCCGCACTGTGTGCTGACAGTCACACGGTGCAACCAAACAGCCCCTGTAATCATGAAGCTCACATTTCAGACTGGGTGTTATACCTTGCGGCTTTTTCATGTACATATGAAGTTTTCTGTTCTTATCAACACAATCATTCAGTCGGGTAAAACTAAAGCTTTTCATTTTTTTCCTACCCTTATCCTGTATCACCTAAGTATCGAATTAGGCTACCTTTGACTGTACTGTGTAATAATGTCTGGGGGGTTTTGTTTGTTTGTTTGAGACAGAGTTTCTCTGTGTAGCCCTGACTGTCCTGAAACTCACTCAGTAGACCAGGCTGATCTCAGACTCACAGAAATCCACCTGCCTCTGCCTCCTGAGTGCTGGGATTAAAGGTGTGCACCACCGCCCTGCAGAAAGTCTGTTTTCAAAAAGCTCCTTGGTGTGTTGACTCAGGTTTTATTTAAGAATCTTCAATGAGTTTTGTCTTAGGATCAGGATAGAATTGGAAGCATTTTTGAAATAGCCCTAAACATCCTTCTTTCGTTTTGGAAACCATATTTATATAAAGCAGGTTCTCAGCATTGAAAATTATAAAATCAAACTACCCATCAACCCTAAAAAAAAAAATTGATGACCTTGTGTATTCTGCAGCATCAACTAGTCAGTCAAGGTTTAGTTCTTTATGTGACAATAAACAAGCACACCTGCCTCATCTGTATGCAAATTTGGTTTTCTCTTTAGTAAATTATATGTATAACAAAAAATTGTTTTAAAATAAATTTCTTTCTAATTTCTTATCTGTAAATGCTTGATTTGTAGACCAAAATAGGAAAATACCCCACCTAAATACCAGGGCTAATATAAACAATTTCCTGGGGGTGAAAAGGTATTGCTAGCTGAAGAAACCTTGCTGTAAGTGGACACTGCTTTTGTACCTGACGCCTCATCTTGAGAGCAGAGCTAGAGCAGGATAGTAGTTCTCACAGAGCACCTCAGCCCTTCCCCTAGCACAGTGCGGTGACTGCTGAACCCCTGCCAACCTGCCCTAGGCCTTCCGGGCTCTCCCAACTCTCTAGCCCTCTCTTCTAGTTTATTCTTTCTTTCTCTCTCTCTTTCTTTCTTTCTTTCTTTCTTTCTTTCTTTCTTTCTTTCTTTCTTTCTTTTCTTCCTTTCTTCCTTTCTTTGTTATTAATTTATTCTCTCATATATCACATCCTGACCACAGTTTCCCCTCCCTCCTCACCCCCCAGTTCCTTCCCAGCCCAATCCCCATCCACTTTTCCTCCATTTTCCTTCAGAAAAGGTCAGGCCTCCCAGGGCTGTCAACCAAACATGGCTCATCAAGTTGCAATGAGACTAGGCCTCTCCTCGTATTAAGGCAGACAAGGCAACTCACTAGGAAGAAAAGCATCCCAAGAGCAGACACAGTCCCTGCTCCCTCTTCCAGTTTCATATTCCTATCTCTCTGGACATGTACCTTCCCAAGGAGGCCTAGCCCACGGGCCCAGTGGAGAGAAATCTGGAGTGGTATAAGACGGTAACCCTGTCCTCTGCTTTCCTTCGCTGGCTGTGAAGCAGAGAGCGTGGGTCTGGTCTCACGCTTGGCTAGGGTCCACCTCAGTGTCTCTACCTCTGACGATATTTCAAGCCACCTTATGACTTCTCAAGAACAAGCACACACATCCAGTAACAACCCACTTTCTTTTGAAGTGAAGACAATGAGTTTGCACAGAGTGCTTGTTTTTTCTGTTGACAATAGTTTGACTGGACTCAGAGAAACAATAACCCTGACGCTAGTCCCTCAAGGAAATGGGAAGCTGTGCTGCCTCCAAACAGCTTCGCTCTGGTATGAAATCCTTTATTGTCCAAATAAAGATGGAGAGACTTCAGCGTATGACACCACGGAATGTTTTCAGGGCTTAGCCAAAGAATAAAGTTCTAGTCCCTTCTGGGAACTCTGAGAGCTGATGGAGGAAAAGGGGGAAACGAAAAAAAGAAAAAGATAAAAGGTACCTGAGTGGTCAGAGAGGAGCTCTGGGCTGTTACTTCCTCTGCTGTTTAATCCATGTGAGATTTATTATGGCGTGTGAAAGCTAGAAGCTAGCTACCAGCGATTTCTACAATCATGCTCTATTAACTCAGAGGCTACACCTAAAGCATTCCTTTCTCACTCGTGTATCTACAGATCAGCTGGACATCGGCTGGACATCAGCTGGACTCTGCTGGATCAGAGTCTGCAGCAGGCAGGGTCCTGATCCCCTCCACACGTCTCTCAGCCTCTGAGCACCAGCAGCTTCTTAAGTCTTGTCCTCCCCATGAGAAGGAGTAAGAAAGCAAGAGAAAAAGGCTCAGGCATAAAAAACAGTTTAAGACCCCACTCATGACCCTGTTAACACTTCAAAGGCTGGAGTAGGCCCCAAAGCTAGCCAAGCTCAAAGTGAATCAAGTTGCCAAACCCAATACCGTTGGGGTAGAAAAATATACTCTGCCTCTAGTGGGAGCAAGTTGAAAGTTCCCTGGTAGACTCTTCCCAGAGAGGAGTGAAGGTCTGAAAATAGGCAGTTCTCACCCCCAGGGAGCAGGAGAGGGCAAGGAGAAACTGGCAAAGGAAGTAGTGTTTTGAGGTACTTGCTTTATATCACACACTTTCTCGTTTTCTTCAGACTTATTCACATATCTTGTGGATGGAAAGCTGATATCCATGTGGGGAAGCTGGCCTGCCACCGATGCAGGATTTGTCCCTGGCTTTCATGGACTCCAAAACGGTGCCACCCGATCCAGGGCCCGAGACAGCAGCTGCTGGTGCCATGTCCTGTCTTTCCTAGCTACCTGTGGCTACTGAGGAAGGAAAGGGGGTGACTACCCTGTAATCTCTTCAAGTTCAATCTTCTTCGAAGGGCTACCAGTAGGGACATTACGCTTGAGGTGATAATTGCAATCCAGTGGTCCGTGATCTTCATTATTGGGCTGTAGTTTTGATACTGCTTATGCCCCAAGTTCTCTTAGGCATTTAAACTAGCAGTAGGCTGTTTGGTTCATACTATGCCAAGCTCGAGACCATGCTATAGTAAAGCCAGGAGCCACTTTCAAGAGCAATGTTAAGAAAGGGCTTGGGTTCTATATGTTCGAAGTGCTTTCTCACGTTTTCTTAGCGTGTGCTCACACAGAAGGCAAATATGGTATAAGGCGATACTGGAGACAAGGTGTGAACCCTGAGCAGATTAACAAGAAAGTTCTTCGAAAAACAAAACAGAACAGAAGTGTGTGGATCTGATCGCAGATCAGTGGTGCTGAGTAAATATTTGTCAGAAGAATGAATTCATCAAGTAGGATTTTCTACCTGGGTTGAGCAGTTGTATGCACCAGGTGCACAAATGCTTGAACCTCAGAGGATGCTGTTAGGGTTCTCTAAAACCACAAACACTCCTCCACTCAGAGAAAAGCATCGCCTCTGAGGTTGACTCCACCAGGCCCTTTATGCCTTCTGGAATTAATGATACCAAATACAATGTCGTGAGGGTCTCTTGCTTTGTGTGTTCCTTCCCAGCATGATCCCCCTCTGAGTACAGAACAACTGTGCGGTAAGAGAGAGGCCCTGTTAAAGCTTCCCAGGCATCAGTCCTTGAGAGATCAGCCCCAGCCTTGCAATTCTGAAGCACAGAGCCCGTGGCTTCGTGTTAAAGGTTCATTCACAAAACGTGTACTCCTTAGTTGATTCCCCAGTTCTCTGGTCATGTCGTGGCAAGAATCAAAACACCAGGAGGCAAGATGTCAAAAAGGCTTTCTGAATTCATGCATTCCTAACCTGTGTTGAATTACAAGAATGCACGCTATTAGCCTCTTACAGGGGAGGAAGGCATCCTTTGGGCACGCAGTACTCCCTGCTCTGGACCCTCCAGTCTCCTGTCCCCAAGACGGCGTTGGAGAAATGTACCCTCGCCAGTTCCCATTGTGTGTTAGCACCCGAATTCCAAATCCCTGGGTGCTGTCAGGATGACAGTATTGCAAAATTGCAGGTGACACACTCAGAGAATGTGGAAGCTGCACGGTGCTCAGTTCCAGAGTGTGAGCAAGGCTCTAGGGACAACTCCAAGGGAAAGTAGCAACCGGTATCTGGTAGCAAACCGGGCAAGCACATCATGAAGTGTCCACTGAAATGACCTCGGGAATGTCACTGGATTTCTTGCCATTTCAGCTCATACCACTCACTTTGCCAGCTCTAGAACACAGTTCCAGTATTCTCTGAGTCTGCCCATTGGGAAGCATCATTGGCCCTTCCCTTTGAATCTGGGCTTCATGTCAGCGTGGCTTGTAACCACGGAACAGATGCTAAGTTTAAAAATCCAAAACAGTTTTGTACCTGCCTCTTGGGATGGTCACTCTTGGGACTCTGATACTACACTGTGATGTAACCCAAGTAGCCGCTGGAGAGGCTCCAATGAGACAATCAGTACCAAACAGATAGCCAGACAAGGGAGCCATATTCGAAGTTCTTTCTCCAGCCCCCAAACTAATCGCTTCAGAGATGAGCCTTCCCCACGGCACACTTCCCATGTTGCAAACCCATGAGGTCATTAGAGTGGGTATCTGTGAGGGGAAGCCGTTATGTCGTAGTCACAGTACCCAGGCAATCAGGTGGGAGTAGCCGTGGACAGTGAACAGTCTCAGCAACCCGGGAGGAGTCAAATCAGCTTCACTTTGTATTATTCCAAGGAGCACAAGCAGCAAAGTCCCTCGTGCCAAGTCAGCAGCTGGCCCATGTTCAGAGGAGAGGAGGTAGCTGCGACAGACATGGACCAGAGGAGACAGGTGGAGGAAGGGAGCCCGGAGAAGGGGCCAACAGAAGGCTGCAGTTTATCAAGACTCGGGGCTAAAAGTGACCCTGGGAGACTGTCTGAGACCCTTCCTCCAGACATATACATGAAGAATATTGATTTTTATTTTAAAGTTCTACGAGGAAACACATAACAAATGTCAGTGTTTAGCAGCGAGCGTGAATTATTCTGCATTCTCTGTCAGGAAATTATAAACCAAGTCCCTCTGGTTTCCTCTTTGGCCTATATTTTTGGGTTATGTTGGCAGATAAATTAGGGGACAAATTAGAATGTCTAAAGGGAAAGCAATTTAGTGGAGTTGGCTAGGAAAGAGAATCCAGGCAAAGAGGGAGCCAGAGGGACAGGCAGGCACCAGAGGTGGGGGTAGAGAAAGGGACCAAGCTACTGTGTATGCCATTCATCCTTAGCCACAGTACACACGGCCCAGGGTGTTGCCATCCTTGCAAGGGGCCATTTTTAAGAAGTGCTTTTCCTATTTTATAAAGAGTAGGCACATGATTCTCCCAGTTTCAATTGGGTGGTAGAGATCCATAAATTACTTGGCTCGTCCATCAAAGCGATATTTCTGAGCCAAGCTCAGAGGCAGACACTTTCTCTTTTGTCACACGGTACTAGTTCTGTAAAGACAGGGAACTGCTCTTTCCTCGTCTACTACCCAGAAGCCACTAAGAAGCCGAGGAGAGATGGGCAGGGCTGAATATACGGTAGAAACCAAGACAATGATGCAGTTGGTATTATATTAGTAGCATATAACATCAAAACACTAGTCAACTCATTAGAATAGAAAGGAGGTGTACTGTATCCTGGGGACACCGGGTTAGTCCGCCCATCCAGCCATGCCTGGATGCAATCCTACCCTTCAGAGAGCAGCCTGCACACCAATGGGGCATTCTGGGATTGAAGCTATCACATGCAACCCAAGCTGTTAAGTGGCCAATGTGTAGGAAGAAAATGCCCTGAGATGACCAAAGCAAGGAAAGGACATGCTAAATAGTCCCACTGCCTTCCCAAATGCCAGGAAGAGCCCCACCACAGCAGAAGCTCTCTTGTTTCCCAGCACCTAGCCATCAGACTTCTTTGGGACAGAAAAGGTTACTAAATGGACAAGTCCTGACCAAACATACTCTCTGCTAACGCTTTTTGTACTCATTCCTCATCCCTCCAATCATGAAGACAGGGACACAAACTTAGGAAAGATCTCAGAAGGTCAAGGCCAATAAAGAATGCAAGTGAGTAGCTATTGCATACTTAAAGCTCAGCAAGTAGCAAGTGGCAAAGTTGGCTCTCAGAGGAAGCTACTTTGTCTCCAAAGACAGGGCCCAAGGAAGGGCATTGGGAGAGACAGTAGTCAACATCAGTTTGTGAAAAACAGCTACAGTTGGTGCTAGTGTGGTCTTAGTTCATATAGATAAGCTGTGATCACCCATTACAGATGGTACTAGTGGGGACCACTTTAGTTTACATAAACTATGATCAGCCATATATCCTGATATAGAGTTTTGAAAATACAGCTGCTACTCATAACCAAGCTTGCTTGTTGTCTCAGGGAGCACAGCACCCATCCCAGAGAGAAAACTGCCTATTTACAAGAGGACAACCTGTGCACTGTCCTCATCTGGTTCCAGGGAGGGGGACCATGCAGTGTTAGAGTCCCTGAGTCCCGAGAGTGTTGAAGAGCAGGAACAGCTCTCGATTCCCGTGAACAATGATCAACCGAGTGTGCTGCTCCCTATGGCTTCAAAGTGCTGCCTAAATATTTTGCGTTTCTACTGTCATGTCCTGACTTAAGGGCATTGTGAAGAAATGCCTGCTTCCCTGGACCGCATTTCTTCAGCGTGTCCAGTTCCACAGCTTTGCCTTCCTCCCCCACCCCACAGGTCATTGGCTAAATACAGAAACACTACAGTCCGGTAAAAAATAGCGTTCACACAGGCGGGCTTATAATATCTTCCCTGACTACATTCAAAGATCAATTTGTCACCATATATAAGAGCCACAGTGGTGATATGTCTTGTGTGGTTCTAATACATGATGTATATGTAGGCTTCATGGTAGGGCATAGGATATGAGGTTAACATGTTTGTAGCTTTATTAACTTTTTGACCACAATTTCCTGTTAAGGAAATTTCTGTTAAAGGGATAGGCATACATAAGTACCACCATGGGAGAGGGAAAGGATGGGGGACCCATGGCAGAAAGGTAACATTCTTTCCATGCTCAGGGTGTTCCACCTATTAGTCTGAAACACCAAACTTACATGTCCCCCTAATCCGCAGTCCTGTCTAGGCACATTTTAGATGCCTGGCACATCCTGTCTTTATCAACACTATCTCATAACCAGGCAAAAAGTCTCTCAGCCATACAAGTCAGTGTCATCAAAACCACAAGCTTGGAGTCTCAGAATGAGTTATAACAACACAGGCAGCTGTATCCCGAGGAAAGTCAGGGGGCCACAGTTTGAAGTCAGAAACTCTCGTTTCTTGGCCTCAGGGCTTTAGGTGAACTGTCCCTTCCTATCTTCAGCCTAATTTCTGCTGTTAGCAGTACTCAACACACCAGTAGTTCTTAGATAGTAGACACACACTGACTGGTCATTTTCCTCTTCTCTCTTCTTCCCTGCTTTGATTGTACAAAGAATGGGAGGAGAAAGGCTGCTGGAGGCTAAGCAGGGGTTGCTGGGCAAGTATCTTGGGCTACAGTCTTTCCACCAGCCCCTCCAGATCATACAGGCAGTGTTGGGGACTGCAGACCCTCAGACCCTGAATTTTCTGTGACCCCATTGCCTGCCAGAGTAAACAGCTTGTTTTCCTATGCTTGCAGCTGCTCTGAGCACAAGACCCTCATGAGTTCCTGATGGCAGGAGAGTGGTTTCTGGTGGGTTTACAGCTGAAAAGTCCTGAGAGCTAGGGCATGGCCATTAGTCAGGGAGAGCCCTATATAAGCTGCCCTGGACCACAATAAAAGGGGCATTCTTGTTTCAAGGATGATATCTCTCTCTCTCTCTCTCTCTCTCTCTCTCTCTCTCTCTCTCTCTCTCTCTCTCTCTCTGTGTGTGTGTGTGTGTGTGTGTGTGTGTGTGTNCTCTCTCTCTCTCTCTCTCTCTCTCTCTCTCTCTCTCTCTCTCTCTCTCTCTCTCTCTGTGTGTGTGTGTGTGTGTGTGTGTGTGTGTGTGTGTTTCAATCTCCAGCCCCTTGTCAACTCGCAAACTGTCGTGTAGTAGAGAGGCAGTATGGTACAAGTATGTTCCCTTGGCTACACTCTCAGGGAAGCTAGCTCCTTGCTCACCCTCTGAGTGCATAGAGTGCCATAGGTAAGGCTAGGGCAGGGAAAATTGGACTTCCACAGGTGGTCAAGGCTTAGGTTGCCAGCCTTCTATTGTGAAACAGTTAACTATGTAAACGTGTGTAACATTTGTTTATGCTGAGTTACATTTGTTTATGTTGCATTTTTTTTAATTATGAAAAATGTGTTGCTGTTTCACCTTGGCTGCCTAAGGCACCTGATTGGTCTAATAAAGCTGAATGGCCAGTAGCCAGGCAGGAAAGGGATAGGTGGGGTTGAAGGAAAGAGAAAAACATAAGAGCAGAAATCAAGGAATAAGAGAAGAAGGAAAAGAAAAGAGAATGAGGAATAAGAGAAGGACAGGTCTGGGGCAAGAAGCCAAGCAGCTGCCAGCCAGCCAGACATGAGAAGCCATGAAAGTAAAATATGCAGAAGGAAAGAATAGTAAAAAGCCCCAAGGCAAAAGATAGATAAAGAGAAACAGGCTAATTTAAGTTAAAAGCGCGAGCCAGAAGTGAGCCTAAACTAGGCTGAGCATTTATAACTAACAAGACGTCTCTGTGTCATGATTTGGGAGCTGGTTGGTGACTCAAAAAGAAAACGCCTTGTACAGCCTTCTTTGTCAGGCTTCTCCCAGAGACCTCTCCCTTGCTACGGGATACACTTTCAACTTCCTTCCCACGGGTGTACTCTCCAGCTCACAGGCCTGTCTCTCACGCAGCGTGCGGGTGACTGGTTAGGCATCAGGTCACACGCTTGGAGGTCATTCTGGACCCGTGCAGGTTAAACAGTGAACACAGTCACAGTCCAGAGAAGTAGATTTGAGGGAAGACAGGCAACATTTATGGTTTTTTATAAATCACTTATTATAGAATGAACTTATTACGGTGCCAAGAAAGAGGGAGAACGATGAACCATTTCCAGAAAGCTCGTCTTCCTGGGAGCATCATGACAGGTAAGACTTACCTGTGAGCCACAACTCTTCCTTGCCAAAATCTGAATGTATCTGCCTTCTTTCTTTTTTAAAAATTTTTGATCGATTCTTAATGTGTATGTTTTGCCTGCGTGTATGTACATGTATCCTGTGCACACCTGGTTCCTGTGCAGGCAAGAAGAGGGTGTCAGATCCTATGGAACTGTGAGACAGGGTTATAGGTGATTGTCAGCCACGGTGTGAATGCCGGGAATGAACCTGGATCTTCTGAAAGACTGACAAGTGCCATGGAGCCATCTCCCAGACCCTCTGTTGCATTTCCTATTACACAGCTGCCTTCCAATAAAACAAGACCCCTAGCTAGTGGTTTCTATGGGTTCCGAATGTGCCCCGGGTCATCACAGGAGAGAAGACCATCTTTGGAGCGGCACATCCATCATAGCCCAGGCGTTCAGGGAAGTCACAAACTGTAGCCAAAACAATTGGCTCGTCCTTAAACTCAAAACTTAGCAGAAAGGGGAAATGGCGGCTTGCCATTTCTGCATCCATAGGCCAAAGATAGGCTCAGACACAGTAGAGAACACAGGCGGCCTCCTTTCCCCACTGCCGCACATCACTGTCTGCTTTGGGCATCTGTCCCAGTTGCAAGGCCTCACAAGGGCCGTCCGTTCTGCTCACCTGCGCACCTTGAAAGGGGCGGGGGTGGGGTTTGTTTTTGCGGCGTGGCATACTGTATCATTATGAACTAAAGCACTAGCCAGTTAGTGAAGTGTGCGTTTAAATGACTTGTTTATGGTGCGTAATTGATTGAGTCTTGTGTACACAACTTCCCTGAGTCACAGCAATAGGCCTCAGCAGACAACGGAGCTTCGTTGGCACTTGGCAACCTTGCCATCCGCTGTCCTGAAGCCTGTTCCACCAAGAACGAGTCAGTCCTGACAACTCTCAGGCTTTCAAAGCAAAAGTCGTTGCCTCTCGTTTTCGGGGAGGCTGGGAAAGTCCTTGCCTTTCATTGCCAACTCGGAAGGGAAAGACGGAGTAAACAGCAGGTGTGGGAACTGGAGCCTGCCCTCCAAGAGTTAGTAGAGCAGAAAGGAGCTGCTGGCTGAGGAACCACAGCAGCAAGGGTGAAGGGCAAGTTCTCTGCCACAACCTGGGCCTCCAGCCATAGCTCCAGGCGGGACTGAACACCTGGGAGTTCTGCTCACCTGGTTCCTATCATGAGCTCACTGACGGCCCACGCCACTCATGTGTTTGTAGCAAGGCAGCTGAACAGGCAAAAAAAAAAAAAAAATCTGGCAATTTCAATGTGTGTGTGTGTGTGCGCGCGCGCGCGTGCGCTATACTCATCCGTAAATCCTGCCTTATGAAGGACCACAGTCTAGGTGGATTAAAAATATAAATGTATTCTCTGGCAATTCTGAAGGCTGGAAGAGCAGGATCAAAGTATGCTCAGGGTTGGGTTCTCCCAAGGCTTCTTGTCTTGACTTGTAAATTGCCATCTTCTCCCTGCGTCCTCATACGGCTTTTCCTGTGTGTGTACCTTCGTCTCCATCTCTTCCATAAGGACACAAGGCACATTAGATTGAGACCTAGCCTCACAAACTCAGTTTAAAGGAGGTACTTTTTAAAAATGTCTCTAAATGTCATTACAGAATCTGGGATAAGGACTCTTCACCACGGGCATGTTACATGTGATCCTCCATGCGTGGGTTAGGCTCCGAGTACTCTCTACACAGCACATGACACCTGCTCATCCCATGAACGTCTCACCTGGGCATCTGTCTGTGTATCATGCAGAATATCAACAGCAGTTAGATGGGAAAGAAGACAGAGAGAAGGTCCAGTCCAGCTACTTGCTCATGGAGAGAGTTGGCTTTTTTGTATCCCATGATCATGTTTAATATCAGTCTAGAAAAGGGTCTCACTTCTTAAGTTTAATTTACCAGATATCTCATAAATTTATTCTCTCTCCCTCCCCCACTTCTCTGTGTGTGTGTGTGTGTGTGTGTGGTGCGATTAATAAATCTTCTCTCTCCTCTGCATTTTCTTCCCCCCTTCTCTCTCTTTCCCTTTCTTTTGTTTCTGCCTTTAACTTTTTAAAATCACATTTATTTATTTACATAATGGTGTGGGGGGACTCATAGGATAACTTTGGGAGAGTCAGCTCCCTCTTCTTATCATATAGGTTCTAGGGATGAAACTTGAGTTCTTAGGCTGGGTTGGCTGCAGGTACCTTTACTGGCTGAGCCATCTCAACAGCTCTGCCTTTGTTTTTCTCATTTGCAATAAAAGAACAATTTTATTGCTAAATGTCTCAACTTCTCTAGGCTTCTTACCTGAGAAATGAAGCAAAACAAGTTCCTTTCACTGAAGATCGTGCCTGGCTCCAATGAACAGCTAAAGTTTCAAAGATGAGAGAGAAGCAACACAGCTCCAGAAATTTCTCGCCTTTACAAACCAGGGACAGGCACTTCAGTGACGTGGCTGGGCTGGGGAAGGGGCCGCATCACACCTGTACTAGAGGGTAGCAACGTCATCATTGCTAGGACACTGCAGCCAGGAAGTGTTTGTGGCTGGCATAGGCCCGAGACAGTGGAGTGCCCGACAATATTGTTCTTTCTCACAGTGGACCGTTTTCCCCACCTGCTGGAAAAAAAAACCCAAGCAAACCCCATGGAGATAGCAAGATAGAAAAAGTATATTTTTAAGTATGTAAAGTATCTAGTCTGCTGCGAGAATTCCAACTTGAAATTCAATTAAAAATAAATTGCTCTTTCTCCTCTCCACTCGGGTGTGAATTATACAGAAGAGAAGAAGGCTGTTGTTCCCCCCCCCCTCGCTGCTTGTCCTCTACCTATTCATGTTGGTCATCAGCTGCTGTGAGACCCTGCAGGGCCTGGAGATGGTGAAGGGAGAAGTGGGGGTAACAGTATATCTGTGTGGCATAGCCCACCAGGATGGACAGGATTCCAGACGCTCAATTCGTTTCTCTGTAGTACATTATTTCCCTGGAACAACTGAGCTGAAACGGGCATCTTCTCTCCTCTGTTCCCTGCCTTCAGGACTCCTTCGGCTCTGCTGGATCTCATCTCCCCTCCAGTGGATCCATATGGGTGTGTCCAAGTTTGCTTTCTTTTGCTTTGATGGACACCATGACAAAAGCAGGGTTTGGTTAATCTTATACTTTCAAGATCAAAACCTATCACAGAGGGCCGTCAGGCCAGGAACTGAAGGAAGGAACCAAAGTAGAAGCCATGAAGGAGCTCTCTTTCCTGGCTTGCGCTCTCTGGGTTACTCACCCTGCTTTCTCATACAACCCGGGTCTACTAGCCTAGGGGTGGTGCCACCCATAGTGGGCTAGACCCTCCTCCACCAGTTAGCAATCAAGAAAATTCCCTCACGGACATGCTCGCAGGTCAATATGATGGAGGCGGTTCTTTCGCGGAAGGTCTTTCTTCCCTGGTGTGGCAAGCTGACCCCAAGATTAGCCACCACAAGGTGGTTCTAACAGTTCATTATTTAGTTCCCCCTCTGCCCACCCTCAACGGTCACCTTCGTCGTCAGCTCTCATGATGTTGTCTCCACTCTCCCCAGGCTGATGCAGTAGATGGACTTTTTCAGGTGGGACCTAACCTACATATTCTAAGCAACAAAGGTCAATGACTTCAAATAATTCATTCAAAGCTCTTCTTCCTTTGAACAATTGGAAAGAGGGAAGTCGGCTAATAATTTTTTTTTTTTTTAACTCAGGACCTTGGAGACTCCTAATTCTGATTCCTCTCAGTCTCTGGAGCCTCAGTTAAAATTAAGATATAATGGACCCTGGTGATGGCCAATCTATTTATCAACCCGGCAAGAGGGAGCCCCTCTTGAAGAATTGTCCCCATCATGCTGACCTATGGACATGTCTGCAAGGGCAATTTTCTTGATTGCTGATTGATGGAGAAGGACCCAGCCCACTGTGAGAGGTACCGTCCCTAGGCAGGTGGGTCTGGGCTGTATAAGGTCGCTGAACTTGAGAATGGGAGTAAATATTTCCCATTGGGTTCCGTTTCAAGCTCCTGCTTCGGCTTCCTTCAATGATGGGATCGTAATCTAGAACATGAAATAAACCCTTTCCTCCACTAGTTGCTATTGCTCATGTGTTTATCACAGCAACAGAAAAACTTGAACAGATTCCCTGTTGACATTTTATCCTATGCCTCTCCGAATTTTCTGGTTCTGGCTCTCATGGTCAGTGGAATGATCTTTGTGGGATCTTTTCAGTGCCATCTGGGGTTCTTTCTCTAGCTCCTCTCTCTGTCTAGGACGCAACATAGTCAGTCCACGGTGGTCCTGGAGTTGAAATCACTCGCCTTTCTGCAGAAGTTCCTGCAGAAGAAAACCTCAACCGCACCTGTTGGGATGTCCAATCACTTTTACAGGTAACTTGTATTATTAGTTAAATTGTAACACAAACTGCTAGCACAAACATCTTTGAAGTCAGAGTCCAACTGGGGCCCCCAACATGGAGCTCAGAGTGTCACTGGCCTGCAGACCTTGCAAGCTTCCTTCTAAACTCATTATCATCTGTTAAAATCTTTCTTCCGTTCCTCACACAGCAGCTGAGATGTCTGCGCATTCATATTAGGCAGAATAAAAACATTTCTAGAATTCATTTCCAGCTCTAAGGAGGTGTTAAATTTGGAATATTTCACTGATCATTTTCCTCCGGCAGCAATAATTGTTTTTGAAGAACTTGACACGTATTTTCACCAGGGCTCAGAGCTCCTGAGTGGGCAGGGAGCAAGGAGGAACTGAATTCCAAGAGCTGAATTTGCATTGTGCTGTGTGCCTCCGAACACCCCAGCCCCATTAACAATAATGATAGGTGTGCTCTGAGCTCTTTCTCGGTACCTGGAATCTGTCCTATCTTTGGGGATCCGTTCTGATCCTCAGGCCTTCTGCACACCCAACCTCTACAGCATTTCCTCTGTAATTTATAAAAAGTGTGTGTTGCGCCTGGTTGCCTCGGAAAATTTAAAATAGTTTAAAAGCCTTTGACACCAGCTTTAAATTAAAGCTCCCCAAATCCCTCACTTGATGAGTGTAATTAAACTCCGACCCACACAGGTGAGTCTCTCAGCACATCCTAGGGATCAGAAGGCTAGGCTCAGTCTGCGGGGTGGAGGGGGGGGCGCATTCCCTGAGTCTGGAGGAAGCGGATGATCATCCCGCAGGCAGCAGGGTAAACTCAGGGCAGACTTGCATTTATAAATAGAGCTTGACAAGGGGCCCTAGCCTTCTAAGATGCTCTACATGCTTGAGATCATCTCGCTCATCTTACAGCCCTGGCAGGTTTCCTGTTTGGCGCTTCTGGCAGCAAACTTCAAACTGGCGTTTTCCTATACTCTAGCTTTTGAGAAAGACAAAGAAAGACCAGAAAGACAAAAGAACCAAGCTTCTCCCAGGGATGGAGTCACATTTGCTCAGTGGAGAGCTTCCCCATGCCCCTCACTTGAGGCTGAACCTGAAAATCTGCAAATAGATAGATGATAGATAGATAGATAGATAGATAGATAGACAGACAGACAGATAGATAGATGATAGATAGATAGATGATAGATAGATAGATAGATTGATAGATAGATAGATGATAGATAGATGATAGATAGACAGACAGATAGATAGATAGATAGATAATAGCAGCAACAATGACTTCACATGATACCTCTTTATTTTCTAAGATCAGTTATGTTTAAACCCCTGTCCTGTGAACCTTGGAATGCCACACAAAGCACTGAACTTGGAATTGCATAGAATCCAATCCCGTTTAAATCTTAACTACATCAGCCGCTGAGTGAATGTCTCCAACAAATAGTACCACCTTATGGCCTCAAGTCCAGCAGTAGGTAGATGTCTAATCTGCAGCAGCTGTCCTAATAAGTAGACTCGGTAACACATGTGACTTTGCCTGGCATAGGACTGGGCACTATTGGTGTGGGAAGTGAAAAGACTGCCAAACCTTGCCAAGACAGGGTAAGATGGTTTTAAATTTTTTTTCCTGTCTCTGAAAATGGTTTGTCAGTTACTCTAGGCCTTAGTCAAATTTGGTTGCCCCAACCTTGCAAATGAGACTTTGGATGATTGCCCAAGTAGCCGGTTGTCTCTGTCATTTCTTGCACCTTTTAGAAGTTGCTTGATTGTGCTTCCTGTTTACTCAAGCAATATTATTTCCCTTCTCGGGGCTTTGATGGTGTAAAAGACTAGATAGTCATAGTTACTTTTCTTTCACGACTTAGCCAAGCCATTTTTAATATAAAACTTAGACTCCTAGTATAGGATAACTATTTTAACATTTAGCATATGTTTTTTTGGTTGATGTTGTTCATGCTGGTTATAATTCTAATTTTTATATATGTTTTTTGTCTCTTCCCTAAACAATACTTGATATTTATTCTTATTGTATATAGTTTTGTATTAGGCTTATAACTCTCTTATTTAGACAAAAGGAGGAGGTGCAGTAGGAACTCCTTCAGCCAATAGCCTTTAAGATACTGGCCCACTTTGGGCATGATTTCATGCAGTACTATAAATACAGACAAAAAGCATACATGGGCTTCTTGGCTACTGGATTCGGTTCCAGTTCCCCATTCACGCAGAGGACTGCTGATCATTGCTTTTTTCTGTGAGTCTACCCCTAAATAAATAAACCTTCATTATACTTCATTCTGGGGTAGCGTAGGACTGTTTTATTATAAATTGCAACACACTATTATGAGCTTCCTCCATGGTACTAGCTGGGTAAATTCATCTGATGCTGAACACTTGGTACTTTCCCCAGGGTGGGATATCATTCTGTTCTTCTACTATTTCCCAACCTAAATTATGAAGGTTACTCTAACAGGTAAATATATCCTTATGCTTCAAGATAATAAAATGTTAGTATTCTACAAAAATACAAACAATAAACTTATACAGTAAAGAAACATGGTCTTAGGATGTAAATGAGCTACAGCTGTATTAGCTGTGTGCTTGGTGGGACTGGAGGCACTCACTGGAATGGACTCTTAAGGTGCATATCCAATATAGTAGCCTTTAGGCTAGTTAGCTCAAAACTGAATGTAAACAATCCTGTCTCTAAGGGATGCATCTCAGATATTGAAGCCTTTTAGAGATCTCTTTAATTTCTTTATTTCTTCCTTGACCCAGTGGTACTACACAGACTGCTGTTCAGTTTCCATGAGTTTGGGACTTTCTGTTGTTTCTGTTGTTGTTGAAATACAGCTTTAATCCAATAAGATACTAAGAGTTTTATCAGTTTTTTTTTTTTATGTGTTGAGACTTGCTTTTGTGGCCATGTATATGGACAATTCTGGAGAAGGTTCCATGAGGTGCTGAGAAGATGGTATCTTCTTCTGTGTTTGGATGAAATACTCTGTAGATATATGTTAGGTTCATTTGAACCATAAAATCTGTTAGTTCTGTTATTTCTCTGTTTAGTTTCTGTCTGGATGACCTGTCCATTGGTGAGAGTATGTATTGATGTCACTATTATTGTGTGGGGTTCAGTGTGGAATTTAGCTTTAGTAATGTTTCTTTTACAAATGTGGGTGCCTTTACATTTGGGGCATAGATGTTCAGGAGCCAGAGGTGTTAAGGACACCACAATCAAACCCAAAGAATCAACTAACCTGGGCTCATAGGGGGTCAAAGAGACAGAACCGATAATCAGGGAGCCTGCAAGGGACTGACATAGTCACTCTGAGTATATGTTACAGTTGTGTAACTTGATCTTCTTATGGGACTCCTAACGGTGGGAAAAGGAGCTGTTTCTGACTCTTTTACTGGCTCCTGGGACCCTACTCCTCAGACTAGGTCACCTCATCCAGCCTTAATACATAAGGGAAGTGCTTAACCTTACTGCAACTTGATATGCCCGGTGGTTTTCTTGATAACCTTGGGAGACCTGCTCTTTCCAGGACAGAAACAGAGGAGTGGATGGGGGGATGGGGGACAGAAGGGAGGAAGGAACTAGGAGGAGAGCAGGAAGGGGAAACTTCAGCCAGAATGCAAAATAAATAATAAATATCTTATTAAGCAATTGAGACTGATCACACATTGAAATAATAATATTCAGAAGTTGGAAAAATAAAAAATAACCAAAGTTAATCTCCCTAACTTCTTTTATAGTTTTAATGTGGCTACTATAAAATTAAAAATTACTTTTGTGGTTTTCATTACATTTAAACTGGTTGGCACTACCTTAAAGGTTTCCTTTGTGTCCACTGCAGGAGGTAGGTACACATCTGGATTGGTTCAAACGAACTGTTTTAGGAACACAATCTCTCAGAACCTCAGAATTCAAGCCCTAGTGTGGGTCCAGCCCAGGGTAGGGATCGAGAAGATGCTCCTAAGCTTACCCTGAGTCAGAAGCCAGACATGCAGAGGGATTGGGGAGCATCTGAAGATACCAGGTGTTAGTTTTTGTGTATATAACTGCAGCTACATGTTCAATTAATGTTATTCTCAATGTGTTTCTCTATACCTTGGTGATGCATTTTTCTTTTTGTAAGGTGACAAGAATGACTACAAGAAGGCCTAGCCTTATGACTTATTAGTTGGCCAACCTTAGCAAAGCTGAAAATATTCTTCTTGGTCGTTCCAGTAAAAGCCATGGGTGGCGTATCATTGATCTGATTTCAACCACAATGTCCAGTATGGACTTAATGACCAGTATGGACCTAATGACCTTAATTCTCAATGTCCCTAGGGCTGAGGAGAGAGGTTAACTCCAGGGAAAACGTAGAGTGTAAGTGGGAAAGAGTAGCTGTCACTTGAAGATAGGAACTTGGGCAGCTGATAGATGCAAAGAGCAAATGTCTACTCTGGGCATCCAGCCAGGGAAGTAGAAAAGCTAGGACAATTTACATTTTTTGATTTCTACGCCAAAGATTTGTATAGACCCAATACAATGCCATTAATGTGCTCCCCTTTCTAACATTACATTAATCAGTATTAATATGGTGAATTCAGGGTTCAAGCATGAATTTGCCCTGCCCTCCTAGGTAACTTATTTGCTAAAAATAAACACATGTAAACAATATCATTTTCTGTACCTGACAGCAAATGAAACTATCAGCTTTGTTTCATTAGGAGTGGTCAAGAAAATCGTTTGTGGCCTAATTTGTTCTGACACTAGAGAAAGCTCTATTTTGATAAACTCCTGATTCAAGATTACAAAGTGTCGCTCGCTCCCTTCATGCCCAGTGAAACAACATTTAGAGTAAGCTGCCAATAGAGGCAAATGTTTCCTTCAGCGCTTTCTGGAGTCCTGTCAACCTCTCAAAATTAATTCCAAGAGTACAAAGAGCCTAATATGATTTGTGGAACTGACACGGTTGTTAATTTGTCTGACAAGAGATCAAAAGCATAAACAGAATGATTAATGCGAAGTTTGGAGTTTTTCTTTTGCTTGTTTACTTGTACAAGAAAAAAAAAGAAACCTTTTTCTCCCCCAAAGACAGGATAGCTACATTTTTAAAACTCTGGATCCCTGCTGCTCATAAGTTTGAAGCTTCTATGGTGTAAGAGTTGACTCCTTCTAGAAGTGGACCCTCACAGGTCCCATCACCGGATACTTGGGACGCAGAACATGCATCAGTAAGAGGCACAGGGGCTCTGCTACAGAAAAGCGCTCCCGGAACTCTCAACATTGGCTTTGCAGGACTTCCCAGAACTGGTGCCCATGCTCTGTGTTCCCTAAATTGTAGTAAAACCACTGGGCCTTTGGGGGCCTGGTGGAGAGTGCCTGGATTAGATACAGCAGAAGGAGCTTTGTGTCACTGAGAACAGGGATTCGTTGATGTAATCTTAAAGAGATTTTTTTTTTCAGTTAAATCTTTTTAATCACACAAACTTCCTAAGAAAGATGGGTTCCTCTAACTTTACCTATGAGAGGCCTTGGATAGTATGTGGCTTCCCCAAGGTTACTAGTCTAATAACCGAACTAGACTGGATCCAATTTTATCTCTGACCGGCCCTTATAGACTTCTGGCCCAGGGCCAAACATTGAATGAAGGCCTCTTTGAACGTTAATAAACTTCTACACATCCGCCAATCCATCATCTATCCATCTATCCAACAACTCTGTCCCAGTTGCCCTCATCTCCCATAGAAGAAGAGAATGAAGTCACTCTCGGAGGGATGACCATTACAGAGGAGCACAGTAAAGGGACCCCATCTCAACTCTGGGATCGGGGCTTTCAGGAAATGCTACCACCCCAGGTGTGAGTCACAAAGGGTGTCACAGCCAGCATGGGACAACAGCTGGAAGGATGGGGATGCTCTGCACAGAAGGAAGGCTTTGTGCTAGCTCAGTGTGGAAACTCTGAGTGAGGGCTTTCAAACGAATTTCCTATCATTTATCTTTTTTATCAAAAGATTTAATCACTTTCCGCTCTCCTGACACCAAGGGATAATGAGCTGATTCTAACCCTACCGATACAATGCACAATAGAAACAGCTGAGAGACTACTTGGCCTTTGAAATGAGTGTTTTTTATTGTGGAAGCATCCCTAAAAACACAGTTAAAGAAACGTTTAAAGAAGAAATTCAATCCCCCCCAATCCCATGCGCAGCCACTCTGTCCTTCTGATGCCTCTGGGTCTCTGTGTGCATGCCCAGATGAAATATGCCAAGTAATATTAGATGTCATCTCAGAGCTTCAGTACGCTTTGACATGTGATGGACCTGTGGTTTTGGGAGAAGAAAGCAGCCCCTTCATGACTTTCCACTTCATCTCTAGAGCATAAAATGTACTGAGAAACAGTGCTCGCTGAGCAGCTGGGTGGCTTAAGCCTCACCCTGGAAATAGTTAGAAAGCCCCCGTGCATCCCTGGAGGGCAAAGTCTCTATCATGCGCCTTGGTGCCTCCGTTAGCACACCTCCTTAAACAAAGAGCCTGTATGTGATGGCGGCTGTGTTAAATAGCAGGAGCAGCCTGAAACCTGAGCCGCTGGGCAAGCTGTGGGTAGTTTCTTCTTGTTCCTCTGGCCTGGCACTGAAGCATTGTCTTCAGAAGTGATTCTGGCTCCTTTAGCCTTCCATTTCTGTCCTCTTCCCCAGGTCAAAGTCAGGGACCTCCTGTGTCCTCATACCTCTTCGTCATCAAAGGGAGAGTTCTTTGTAGTCCAGCAATCATTTCATCCCATGGAAGAAGGCTCACCTCTGATGCCACCGCTTATACCACAGATCTCTTCTCTAACTGAGCCACGAGGATGGACTTAGGTGCTTGCAGGCAAGCAAAGAGGTTTAGAGGTAGGCAGATGCTCCTTAAGGCACCGCCGGTGCTGATTCACGCATGCACTCAGAGCCTGGGGAATCCTAGGCTTCACCCTGCAACAGCCCTGAATCGGGATGACAGAGCACCAAGACCTCCAACTACTGCTGATGTCCTTGATTACGGACCACACCACGAGGACTACCGTCCAGGACCTCTTTGACGAATTCACCCTCCTGGCGACTCCTGCCCAGGGTCTAGCAGGAGCACAAGAGACAGTTTAGCTGGTTTTGATATCTTGTTCTTAGAGCACCCAGCAAGGCAGTCACTTCTCAGCCCCACCACCCCTCCCCAGAACCCCCCCTCTTCTTCTTCCTCAGTGTCTTCTCTTCTCCTCCTCTTGCACACATAACCGTCCAGTGCACAAGATTCCACTGATCTGTTTCAGCATACTGCTTTCATAACGATGACAGCTGTGCAAATCTGAAGCCATGTTTTCGGAAATCACATCGGTAGAGTATCACACTGTTCACAAAACAAGAATTAATACAAACTCTGGGGAGAAGAATCCATCCGGAGTCGCATAATTCCAAGACTGGCAGAGGTCCTTGGAAACAGTTCCCATGCTCCTCACATGCCAGGCCACATGAATGCCTGCCATTCTTTTTCAGGGTCTGTGGTCAATGCATCTATGGTTTGCATATATCCAAGTGTTAAATAGAATCTTGGCGACTACTTTACTAATAGTTAAGTTCTAGCAAATACAATGGATTAAGCCTTAAATGCCTGTTAGGGCATCATCTTTCTAAAAGATCCCAAATGCTCACAAAAAGGCCAATGAAAATCGACTCCAAATTGCATTTCTCTGCAAGGGAAGTCCAAGTGGTGCAGTGCCAAACAAAGCCCGCCCACTCTCCCCCATGTCCCTATTAATGGAGGGAGAGGTTCTGCAAAATATTAAAGATAATGCTAAGAAAACAAAAAGCTACTTTACAGAAAAAAAGACAACACAGTAATTATAGATTTATGTTCCCCAGAACACATCTGACTTTGTAGTTCTTGCGATGGGAAAATTTGTCTTGAATTATGCAGTCTTAAGAAAAGCATTCCTTGTGTAAAATATGACCCCTTGTCTATGGGAAGATTCTAGCCCTCGGGTCCTGGAAGTCCCAAATAGTCCCTGATGTGCTCAGTGGAATTTCTCTCCTAGAGAACCCATCCCCTCACAGGGGGAGCAGCTCTGTCTCCCTTTATCCCCAGAAGCCCCACATACTAAATCCCTCGCTGAAGATATTCACCCACATGGCAATCTCAATCTCATCACCAATGGTGATAATTCTCATTCTCTCTCTCTCTCTCTCTCTCTCTCTCTCTCTCTCTCTCTCTCTCTCTTCCTCTCTCTCCAAGTTTCTTCCAGACAAGCCTGTGCACTCCCTTTTCCTTTCCCCACTCTTTATTAAAGTAGGTTTTGTTGTATATCTTGTGGTCTGTTCTCGCACCCGGTAACAATAGTCACTTACGGGTAAAAATGGTTGATGGCTGGCAGTATCATATGGTTATAAATTATGCTAATAAATGAAGGTGTCAGCGCCTCTGGAAGTCACCTGTTGGGAGAATAAGTGAAGCCAAGGGGCAGGAGAGCTCTGTCTTTCCCAAGCCCTGGAGTGGCGTGGGGAGTAGCCTTCAGAATTCTCTCCCTCCAGGTAATCAATGCATGGGACACAGGGGACCACTCCTGTGAGCTGCTTCCATGTCAGAGGGCCTCTTGAAAATCTCTTCAAGATTTGTTTTCAGATGCATCCTGAGGGCAAGGGCAAAATCTTAGGTCTCCGTGTATCAGCCCCAATAAATAATCTCTGAATTAAAGTGGAAGCCTCATTAGATCAGAGAAAGACCAATTAAAAACTAAAGTCTCCTCATTGTAAAGTAAGATAACACAGCAGTCCTATGGAAAGTTCTATGGGGATCTCTAAGAGGACAGACTAGGATACAGTGTTTGCTAAAAATCATTTAGTCTCAAAATGTGCTTTTTTTTCGTGGAGCATCATGCAAAACTGTTGCTTCCCAGAATGCCTTCTGGCTGATGAGAGACAAGTGGGGCTGGACCAGTATAAACTGTCTATGAGCAGGAAGTTCATAGTGTAAACTGGGTTTCTATTTTTAAAAGAAATATTAAAATACTTCAGAGAAAAACGAACTCTTTCCAAAGACCTGGGACTTATTTCAGAAACACCAAATACATATAAATAATTGATATGATATTAATAATAGATTAATTATTCATTGAAATAGGTTCCCTAAAGATATGACTGAGGAGAGTCTAGATCAGCCCAGTTGGCAATGGATATTTGAGAGCAAAATTGCTTCAAATACATTCATCCAAGCTGTTCAATAATTCAAGCTACTCCCACCATTTTATTCTGTACTTTAAAGATCTTAATCTATCCATTTAATTCACTAATTCATTTCAAAATATATGAAAGGTATCGTGCTTAGTGTCACGGATGTACAAAGATGAATCAGGTAGGACAATTTGCCTTTAAGGCTATTTCTATAAGCAGAGGCACTAGGCTAGGAACATGAGAGTCAATGAATATTCTTCAAAATAGAAAATGGTAAGTAGGCTTTGAAAGAGACAATGCCAAGGATTACCAAGGAAGAGTGCCGCCTCCAGCGGGGGGACCGAGGAATGACTTCAGAAAGAGGGGAACAGGGAAAATGTTGTTGTGTGCATGACCTGCCCAGGGAGTGAAGAGCCCCAGGGAAGAGCATCCCACGAAGGTTCCATGGATTGTGTTTGCCCACTTAAGTAAGAATCATGTTTGCATAGCCCCAGTCAAGCTCAAGTTTGGGATATGATTTTGCAAGTGTTAAAAGAAGGCTGTGACCATGAGTATGAGCAAGGTTCTAACTGTCAACCCAAGAATTAAGATGGGATTGAGAGATCTTCATGCAAGTGATTGGTGTAAAAAGCAAAAAGCAAAAAAAAAAAAATGTGTTTTGAAAATGGGACGTCATCAGCTTGGCTTGGCCTACCCTGATATTAATATATCCCATCAACCCACACCTGAGAGTCACCAAGGAAATACTGGTCGTAAATGCACAGCGTTTCTTCAGGCGAATGAGAGTAGAAAGCATCCTTTGAGTTCAGGCTCATATTTTTTTTTTTCTGCTTTACTTTTTTAGCACATAAAAAAAAATTAAATGAGGTTGTGCTATCTCAGTGTAAGGATGTTGAGACATGTCCTGGCAATATCACATCACTCTCACCATTGTGGTGACTGACTCCAAAGAGGAGTTGTGTGTGAGTAGTACATAAACATATACAAAATAAAACAATATGGTACACAGGCTATGAACACATTTTTTTTGTTGTTGTTGTTGTTCCGAGACAGGCTTTCTCTGTGTAGTCCTGGTGGTTCTGGAGCTCACTCTATAGACCAGGCTAGCCTTAACCTTTGAGATCTGCCTGCCCCTGCCTCCCAAGTGCTGGGATTAAAGGTGTTGACTACCATGCCCAGCCATTCTTTGGATAAGCAATATAATTATAATCACCTTTAAAATTAAATACATACCATATTACATCACCATGTGTTATACTGCTAATGTTCATTACTAAACTTAGAGTAGTCAATAAGGCATAAAAGAAGCAAAATTACGACTGAAGCAGAACCTCAATTTTAGTCCAGATCCTTTTGACCCTGAGCCCCCCCTTTACCTTTAAAACTATAGCATTTGCTGGGAGAGGGAGGAGAGCACAACGTTGGCATATTTCATGGGGCAAGAGTACCTGTATGTGTTGGTTAAGGATTGGGGACAATCCAGGAGCTGTGCAAAAGCACAGAGTCTTCTAGAATCAGACTTGGAGCAACTGGCTGAACATTGGTATTTAAGATGTGGTCAAAGGATGTGGCAGTGGAAGAAGCAAGAAGAGTAAAGGATGAACACCCTGGGCTCTTGGTTTTGCCTAACTCTGGTCCTAATTATGACCTAAATCTTGCCCTTTCTGTGGCTGTCCCTGACATACAATTCAGAGGTGAAGGCTAGGCCTGGAACTACCCTGTGGTGTCACAGTGGCCAAGTACTGATGCTGACAACCCTTAGGCTAAGCTACCACCAGCCACTCTACCAAGGGCTTTTGTTGGCATTCATAAAGCTCGTTCCGCCACTAAGGAAGAAGTGTACTAAAGATGGAGCGAAGAAGACTTCCCTTCTTTGTTAGCAATGGGAGTCTATGGCTGCTCACAGTCTGCATGGTAAATCAGTTCAGAGACACCAACTTCAAGTCTATAAGGGTCCCCTATATCATAGGCCAAACACTGTCAGTATAACAGGATTTATCTTCTTGTTGACAAACCCTGGTTGTCTAGAACAGGTCTACCCAGCTTTGCTGACTCCCCTGTAATAAGAACCACACACTAAGTCTAAGATTAAGGCATTCTTTCTCCTTCTTGGCCTCTTGAACCTGGGCCAAGAGTCTTGGGCACCAGAGAAGTGGACTTACTAAGAAAACAACAAACATTTGATTTGAATTGCCAGCATAAATAAATAAAGAGAAGAGAAATGGAAGTTATCCAGATAAGGGTCTCTGCATTCGGCTTGACTTTTGAGACAGTGAGAAGTCAAAGTTTGGGACCACCATCTCTGAAGGCACCACCAAAGTTTCTTCTGGGTCTCCAGACAAGTAGAAGGACTTCTTGGCCAGGTAGCAGTGGGTGTATGGACTTCCTGAAACCATGTGCATTGCTGTGCAAATTGCCCATGCAATGTGTAAGTCCCAGTGAGCATCGTGAGTATTTTAAGTGCCACAAGCGTTGTGAACGTCGTGAGCATCGCATTCCTAATATGGGTCTTCGTGGGTACCCTACAAGAATCCATAGTTATCTTGTACCTTAAGAGAACCTCCACCAGAAACTACTTGTGAGTTTGTGCCCCACAGAAGATAACCCTTTGCTCCCACACTGCCATGATCTGTTGTCCCCTGCCTCAAACATTATCTTGAGAACTATGGCATAATTCTGTCTGAAGCTGGTATTCAGTCTTTCAGAAATGGTCAGTTCTTCCTCCCTGACTCTTATGAGGCCATGTCACCACACCCTTCCTGGTCCTTCTTTCACAGTTTCAAGGGTAGAAACAGAAACTCCTCTTAGTTTAGTTTCTGTCCCAATGAGATTGCCACAAGGCCTCCTCAGACACAGAGCTCAAGGAAACTCAGGGGCCTCTTAGCATTCAGAGTCCTTCTGAACTGAAGGAGTGTCCTCGCCTCAGGAAAAGAAGGTAACATTTCCAGAGCTGAGTGAGCTGCATAATCCTGTCTTAACAAAAAGGATATCCCTAGAGGTAAACCCGGCTATCTGTGAGACCTCCATCTCCAAGCTGCAATGGCCTCTAAGCCAGGGAAAGTGTGACAACAGCAGAATCACTAACATAACACAAGCTAGTTAGCAATAGCACACACACACACACACACACATACACACACGCACATGTGCACGCAGAGTCAGGGAGAGAAAATAGCTTCAGAACCTGCGGGACTGAGGCTCTGGAAGTGCCAAGGAGTCCTCAGGGAGCCTCTCCTCTTGCCTCTCCTGAAGAGATGCCCTGAGGGGCCTTGGATGCCGCTGGTAAGGCTTCAGTGGAGAAGCAGTGAGGGTTGAAGGCTGCTCTGCTGAAAGCTCAGATGCCCGGCCAAGCATCCGGGCTGTGCAGCTGTTCCACTTGGGATGAGAACCAGAAACAATAGCCAATCAGAAAACTTCAGGGCCACACCATTTGTGTGGCCCAGGGTCCTTCTCTTCTCAGAATGCAGACACCTTCACCGCTGTCCACACCTCTTCTGAGCAAGGCAAGGATGCAGAAAACACCCTTCCCTACCTCCCCTCAGCCCCCTTTAAAAAGCAATTTATCTTTCTTTTTTGGAGAATTTTATATGAGAACTATATTTACATCATTAGTAACCCTCCATCTTCCCTCCAACTAAAGTATTCCCATGCCCTTCCCCATCTCACGATCAAGACCTCTTCTTTAATTTTTATGGTTACACATCACACAGACACACACACACACACACACACATACACACACACACACTGCTTAGTCTTGAGATTGGACAACCCATCAGTCCCATCCCTAGAAGGGACTAAATCTTCATCTTCTAGCAGTTATTAATTTTATTATTTCCCCAGGGCTTGGACCTTGTGAGCGTTCCCCCATCTCCACTGTCATGTCAACTGATACTGCCATTGTGCTGGTCTTGTTTAGGCAGCCATATTGTTGAGATTTCACAGGTATAGTTTCCCTGACATACATAGAAGACACTGTCTCGCAGCAGATTCCCTGGTCCTCTGCCTTTTATAACCGTTCTCCTCCTCTTCCATGATGTTTACTATGCCTTAGATATAAGGATTGTACAATAGATGTATTGATTAGCCTTGGACATCTCAGACAGTTGTTCACTGCATTTTGACCAGAGGTGCATTCCTGTAACGATCTTCACCTACTGCAAAAGAAACTTTTCTTTAGCAGTGTCCTGTGTTTGCCGCTGTCTCTTGCACTCTCTGTGGGAACCTTGGCACTCACTTCTATCATCCCTGCCATCTGCAAGTCCCTACAGGTGTTGGCAGTGCCTGGAGCAAGCCAGTGACGCAGCCCCCCACCCCCACCCCCCCCCCCCCACCCCCCACCCCCCGTATCACAAGGCTGAGCTTTCAAGAGAGCAGGAAATCTGTGTTTATAGGTGAAATGTTCTGTTTATAAAAGAGTAGCTATGTAGGACAAACTTGGCCTGGGGCTAGTGTCTGCTCCCCTTCCTCTGAGGAGGAAGCTCCCGCGGTGAACTGACTACCACACTTCCCCAGCCCCTGCCTCCAAGCTCCCTGCTAAAGCAATGAAGTCACACAGGGCATAGCCGGTGTGGTGCTGTCATCCAGGACAGCTGGTGCTAGGGAGTCCTGAAGCTGAAGAAGTTATTTCCTTCTTTATATAACATCAAATCCACAAAGCCACAAACGCCCTGATCTGAGCCATGGCTTGAATCTTTCCATGAATACCCTTGCTGGTGTGTACCTGGTTAGCATTTCCTCGCCAGCTGTTGGAGAAATAGCCCCTGTCTTGGCCTCAGATGGGCATGTTGGACTAGTAACAGCCCTTTGGCATTTAAGTATCCTCGGGTAGCTCAGTTACAGCGTTACTAAAATAATAGGTGCTGGTGTTGTGAATCCTTGAGACGTCTGTGGCATGATAGTCTTGCCATAGGTCTATGAAGTTCTAGAAACACCCGCTATTTCCCTTACTTCGTTGCCTCAGCTGAGATGCAGTTAAGGAATGAAAATATGGAGACTGCTCAGAGCCTCGCAGGATAGCACGAGCCTGTCATCCCAGGGAAGCCTGACATCCCTGTCAACCCAGAAAGCTCAGGAAGGATGAGTTTAAAGGCAGTCTGAGCTAAATAGTGAGGCCCCATCTCAAAAAATAAAAAAAGGAAAAAAAGGAGAAAGAAGAGAGAGGATCACTTAGACACCCACCCTTAGACAGGATTTGGAGATAGTGGCCTCGTCTATCTCTACATGAGTTCTCCTGGGTTCCACAAATTCTACACCCTTTTAAATGTACGGCAAGATAGAACTCCCGACCCCTCCCACTTCTCTTCCTCCATTTATACCTTTCACGGGAAGCTAGAGAAAATATTTAAAGGTCTCATTATCATAACAACCCACTACAATTTTTTTCCTGACAATATGTAAATATCAGAAGGGTTGTTTTGCTACCGAGTTGATTTGTTGTGAATTAACTGAGCCCAGCCCCTCCTTCATCAATATACCCTGGCCAACACTGATCCAATACCTGGGCACGGGTCTCCCACACAGTCCTTCGGGCCCATGATATTTGCAATTGGTGATTTCCTTTTTGCCTGTATCTACATTTATCCAAGTAGATACACAAAGCATTCCCCCTCCTCTGTATGGTCCTATGAGGAATGTGCAATTTGGACTGAGCTAGACCTTACTCTAATTCCAGAACCTCGGAAGTGGATGAAGGAGGATTAGAATTTCAAAGCCATTCTTAGGTATATTGTGAGTTTGGGGGCAGCCTGTGTTATATGAGACCCTGAAACAAACTAATAGCTAAATAAATGTCTAGCTAATTTTCTTTTTAAAAAACAATATTTCTAAATTGTCAGAAAAAAATGGAGGATGACTCATGGTTAACAATTACCATCTATATCATGACACAGTTCAGCTTTGCTTTTGAGCACAGAAATACCCTTCACGATTTTATTTTCTCAACTCTTTGATTAGCCAGCCAACTAACAACTGTTCCTCTAAAAGGTGTTTTTAAGGAAATGTTAGAGATACCCTTAGTGGAGTATGGTAGCTCACTCTTGTAATCACAGAGCTTGAAAACAGAGATAAAAGAATTACCACTAGCTGGAGGCCAGCCTGGTCTACATAGTGAGGTCCATTCTAGCCAAGGCTACAAAAACCAAAGAACAAACAAAAAACCAAAGAACAAGCAAAAACAAAAAACCCACTATATCAAAAAATCAAACAAATACAGAAAATTAACAACTATATATTGTATATTTAAAAACCAGTAAAAAAGTAGGCTTGTTCCCACAGCAAAAAAACACGGCCAGCATGTGAATTAATGTACATTAGCTTGATGGTGGTATTCCTCAAAGATATGCTCAGTCTATATTTCTAAGTATCATGCTCCATGCAATAAGTATGTACAATATCTGTTAATTAAAAAAATGAAATGAAAAAATTAACTGGGTCCCTTACCAATCAACAAAAAATGCACAGAAAAAATACATACATTGTGAAACTATGTGAAGGAGATAGTAACTTCTCTTGAGCTTAAGAAAAGGCAAAAGGAGAAAAATGAGGGCAGGAAAAATCAGGAGAACTTCTTATGGGAAGTGATACTGAATTGAGAACTTGGGTAATAGGTACAACATATTGGATCTTCAGTAGTAGAAACAATCCTAAAACTGAGATAGAAAAGCAAAGGGAACCAGCCAAACAACAGAAAAAAATTTAGATAATTCAGTGGGGAGATTGGGATGCTATTAAATTCATCATCTATTAAAATGATTTTGTTTCATTTTAAACTATATGTAAATTTGTGTATTTATGTGAGTATATGCACATGAGTACAGGTGCCTGTGGTGTCCAGAAGAGGGCACCAAATTGCCTGAAGCTGGAGTTACAAGTAGTTGCAAGCTGCCCAGAGTGCATGCTGGGAATCAAACTTGGGTCTTCTGCAAGACAGGCTCATGGTCTTAACCCACTAATTAAGCAAAACTGTTCTGGTGGTAGTATTTGGACTGGAGACAAAACATGAAGGAGCCAGAAGGATAACAATAAGAAGCAAAAACAAAACGATGGACTTAGCAACAGATGTAAACTGAATATTTATGTCCCTACAAGTTTCACACATATAAAAGCATATACACACATATGAAAGGTTATTATAGTCAGTTTCAGCAGTCTGGACCAGCTAAGATACTGGTATCCTGATACGACTTAATGTGAAATGTTTCCCACAGCCTCCTGCTTGAAAACTTGGTTCACAGTTGATGGGCCCACTTTAGCAGACTGAAAACTTTGGGATACAGAACCTCCTTGGGTCGTGGGTGTGAACCTTGAAGGTGAAATCTACCTGTAGTTCCCATCTGCTTCCTGACCCAGCACAATGGACCAATCTACATTTTTCACTGCCATGGATAGTTCCAGTCTGTGCTCACTACAGTTACTTGTTTTTGAACTTGTAGCAATATACTACAACATGGTAGAAGGTAAAATGCAGAGGATTTTGCTTCATGGTAACCAGGAGATAGGAAGAGACCAGTTTCAATACTCCCATCAAAAGCACACCTAACAACCTAACTTTCTTCCTGCAATCCCTATATCCTGCAAATTCTTCTGCCTTTGAGTAGTAGCATGGACTAGGGTCAAGTCATCAACACATGGGTCACTGGAGAACATCCAAGAGCCAAACTGTAACTCACTCAACACAGTGGCTATGTAAGCCAGTCATATGGTTATCCAGGTATCTATGAATATCTATATGTACCCAGGAATAACCAATTGCCCTTGAAACCTATGGAGAAGGAAAATGCCACCTTACTGAAGAGATGTTCATTCTAGAATCTCCCTCAATGAAAACAATTGAATTTAGCACAAGAATTTCATTAAATACATTTGCTAGCTGCTGTCTATTGAGTCCTAAGCAGCAATTTTCCCACCATGTTTTAGAAATAACACTATCAGCAATAACAATGTTCTAAAATGTTCCTTATACCAATTAATCAACTCAATTTTACAACAATGTCATAGCACAGTTCTATGGGCTAACATTCTATCCACGGTACCACCTGGGAACTCCAAGTTTAGGGGCATAATCTGAACTTGACCTAGAAACACTGATTCCTTTCCAGAAAACTCCTTGAAATATTTCAAAAACAAAACTCATTTCAAGGGCAACCACTTATTCCAAATATGCATTACAATGCCTGATATCTAAGCAAAGGGAAGAGGGCAATCATGCATATGTTATTTCTTATCTTGCCTCATTACACAATCAAATTAAGGTTCCTGATACATGGAATAGTGAGCCCCATTCTTGGTTTTGTTTTTGTTAGCTCCACAATGGAGTTTCTGGTCTACTAATCAACCTCACTCTTGGCTTTTCCTCTCCTGCAGTGTTCACTCAGGAAGGAGAAAAGTCTGCTAGAGGAAGCTAACTGGGGACTCTAGGTCATAGAATCTGAGTGGGCCCAGCTTCTCCGACTGCCCCTTCACCTCTTAAGATTGGGCTCTGTTGTCCCACGCTGGTCCTTCCTGAGGAGGGCCTGCAGCTTTAGGAGGAAGACAAGGCATGAGCAATTTCCTCCCTGGTTAATTCACTCAAAAAGGTCTGTCCAGGCTTCCTCTAGGCTCCTTTGCAGCCCCTTCCTTGTGCTTTGAAACATCCTAACGATTTTTAAGCAGAGGCTTTGCGCTTCAAAACCAAGTCTTCTAGAAGCAGCCCTTCTTCAGTCACACTTTGTGCAGAGTACAAAAGGTTGTCCAGGAGCAGAGGCCCCCTGTGAGTGTGGTCAGGGCTACCTCCCAGCACTGCTGACTCTGAGCCAGGAACTAACCACGCCCTGCTGCTGGAAGGGCTTTGATGGATTTTGCTTGTTTATTTGTTCTGTTTTGCGGTTCCTCAGATGTCCATTATTTCCTTTGGTTTTCTTTTTAATTTTTGAAAAAGTCCACTTAAATACTTAGACCTTTTAGAACAAATTATTGTTCTGATGATGGAACCCAGGGCCTTGCACATTCTAGGCAAGTGCTCTGCCACTGAAATATATCCCTGGCTAATAGTTCTAGTTCAAGAGGCAAAATGGCGGGGCTGGGGAGATGGCTAAGTCGTCAAGGTCACCTGCTGCTCTTGCAGAAAACTGGAGTTCACTCATGTTGGGCAGCTCACAATGCCTGTAGCTCTAGCTACAAGGAACTCAACACTTTCTTCTGTCTTCCGTGGGCACCCACATGCCCACGCATGTGCACATAGACATGAATACAGGCACATAACAAAAAATGATGAAATATTTTAAAATGTATTTTAAAGGCAAAAATGGCATTAAAATGAGTATGGAAAGACATCTCATATCTGTACCCCCACTTCCCCACTCCTTCCCTTCCATACAGACAGCGGTTCTTATTAATTTCTTATGTATGCTTCCGCTTGATTATGGAATGTGCTTTCTCCTTTGCTGCTTGAGCAGGCATTCTCGTTGGGTTTGCTATCACTCCCAAGGTGGGTGAATGCTAGTCTCTGAAAGTGAAAGATTCTTAGTCTTTTGTATATAAATCATAGCTATACATTATGCATACAGGATGTAAACAGATGTTCGTGGTATTAAATTTTCATGGCAAGGTAGGGATTGGGGGAAAAATATCTTAAGAGTCTTAGGAGGGTAGTAACGCGGGAAGGTGAGCATCATTGCTACAGCAAGCCGCGCACAGCACACCCTCTCCGGCACTTTCTTTCTCAGTTTATGATACAGCCTAGGGACCTTTCGATACCAATTCATAGGAATTTACCTCATCATTTTTATAGTGCCCTGAATTCCACCATGCAGGTGAACCATCATTTATTTAACCCTCTCCCTATTGGTGGCTACTGGGGTTTATTCTAATCTTTGGCTATTACAGTGTCGTAGGGGATAAGCCTTTTACATACACTGAACACATGCGTGGGCAGCAGGGTTGTATGCCTAAGAGCAAACTATTTAAAATATGATCACACGTGGCCACATTTCTGTTACCTGCACTTGAACCCTTCACCCATAGATCATGTAATAAGAAACAAATTGCCTATCTCTGATAACTTCAGAGGTGTCTGTGTACTGGGTGCTGAACCAGAGGTAAGACGGACACTAACTTCTGGGGGATATGCTAGGTCCATACTTTACGCAGTGTTGAAGAAGGTAACAGGGCCATCGACTTAACAGAGAGAGGACCGCCTGTGACTCTTATCATTGTGCATGTGGCAGGCAGGCAGGAGCGGGAGGACTCTGCATCTTGGCATCCTGCAGAACATGACATGCTTTCTCCACAGTCTGGAGCCTTCAACTTGTAAGCTGGAAGCTCCCAGGCAATGCCGGGGGCTGTGGACCACCAGACCCTGAATTTCTTGTAAACAGCTTGTTTTCCTGTGTTCTGAGCAGCTGTAGCTGCTCTGAGCATGAGACCCTGATGGCAGGGGAGTGGTTTCTGGTAAGTCCTACAACCGAAAGATCCCGTGAGCTGGGGCGTAGCCAGAGCACTATGTAAGCTGCCCCTGAGCGCAATAAAGCTGGCATTCTTGACATTCTTGTTGCAAGGATGTCCCCGTGGCCCCATCTGTCTGTCTGTCTGTCTGTCTCTGTCTGTGTTTGCGTGTTTTTAAATTTTCAGTCTAGTTGCCGTAGCGCGTAGTGAGTAGAGCGCGGAACGAACCAGCGTAGTTTTACAAGCCAAGCTGATTACAAACTAGCCATGACTTTCTAATGCCTGGGAACAAAGGGCCCTGAGTAGTGAGGCCATGTTGCACGGAATACCCAGGCTGCCACATAATCAGTCCTTCATCATCTCATGCTGCAGCCGCACAGGAAGGGAAGTCACCTTTCCCTGAACACTGTGGGACAGCACTGCCCCCTCTTCCCACGGCAGGGGCAGGCAGGACCACAGCAGGTGCATTGCTCTCCATGTGGTCCAGCGCCCCCTGTGATCTGGTCTGCAGCTAATTGCTAGCTCCTGACACATTTATGCCTAACACCACAACCAACCCGATGAAGATTTTATTTGATCCTTAAATTATTTAAGCCAATGTAATCATATTTGCTTTCAACAGAAATCTGCTGTATTCATGAGTTTGAAAGCTGCCTAATAAAGCCTCTAGGTGGCTCACCGCCACTTGGGGCTCGGCTAGTATCCCCTGGTGGGGGCCTCCACCGTAGTAGGAGGGGTAGTCCCCCCTGCCTCTCCGTGGAGCTTGTTAACCAAGGTCAAATAAATCACAAAGCACAGAGATTTTATACAGCATTACGGTCACATATGAGCTATTGCTGGGCAGGATTTTGACTTTGTAATTTATTCAAGACTTCCTCTCCTTCATTTCCCAGGCAGCTCCCTGAGAGAACAGTGCTCCCGGCTTCATTCTGGAAGCAACCCCGCACTCCCATCCAGCCCAGCTCACAGAATAGCTTTTGGTTGAACGAAGGAATTTAAATAAATAAGCAAACATCTGCCATAAACATGATTCCAGAGATGAAGTGGGCCTGGCTCCTTCTCCTTCCCTTCCGCAGCTTCTTTATTGAGGGCGCGCGGCAAAATATGGCTGCACGCCCTCAAGAAAGGTGCTTGAAGTGTCGGACTCCGCTGTGCCTCACAGTTCCATGTGCTCTGCCAACAGTGTTTAAAACGGCAGGGTTTTCATACAGAAATAGAGGAAGAGCCTTGAGTGATTTGGTATGTCAACTGCCACAACACTTCTCCTACCCACGCGGACCTGGCTCGCGGCACCGCCTCTGCGCCCACAGCCCACTGCTATTTCATTCATGGTACAAACAGTGGAAACAGATGTCAAGATTCAGTGTTTCCTTCCTCTCCTTGGCGCCCTCCCCCTTCCCACTGCGCCTCCACCCACCCGTGGTTGCTCTTCAACCCTCCAACGACAGATCTCTCTCATGCTTGTTTTCTCTTTATTCCTCGCATCCCTACTCTTGTTCTCTGTCTCCCACTCTCTCGCCCATTCTTCCCCACCCTGGCTGTTTCCAATCAACACATTTTCTGCCATCTGCTCTTCAGTTTCAAAGACAGGTATGACACAAACCAGTAGGCCTGCCCCAAGTATTAGAAGAAATGATAAGGTTCTAAAAAAAAAAAAAAAAAAAAAAAAAGAGCTGTGTGGGGTCCAGGTGATGGGGGATGTACCTACAACATACCTTGAGAGGCAGAGGCAGAAGGATTGCAAGTTAGACACCAGCCCTTGTAACATAGGAGACCTATGAAACTGTGTCTCCTAGAAATAAAGGCCAGAAGCTATACCCATCAAGTCCCACCCACATGGATGCCTAAATATGAGCAGAACATGATTGACAGCAAAAGACAGGCTACAGTGGATGGGGAGAGTCCATGAGGCCTCAACCCTAGGAAAGAACTGCGGCCAGGAAGGGATGCTGAAATGGGGACAACAGTGTTTCCCAGGCAACAGCACACAACTGGTTATCTAACACCAATGGTTATCCCTGAAGACTATACAAACAGTTACAGTATAAGGCATCACTATACAGTCTGAGTGGGTTGGATTTATGTCTTTTATGTGCTTAGGAATATATATATGCTAAATATATTTATTTGTTTATATACATATATGCATGTATATATATGTATATATATAAACAAAGAAAAAAAGAGGCCCATGAATTTGAATTTGAAAGAAAATGACAGAGTTTATGGGAGGATTTGGAGGGAGGAAAGGGAAGAGGGAAATGATTCAGTTATATTATAATCTCAAAAAAGAATCTTAAAACATCAAGGTGGTCCATGGCTCATTGAGGGAGTGCTCACTCAGCACATGGGCCCTAGATTCCAACCCCAGAAACCTACACATACACAAGGGACAGTGTGGGGACTTCTGTGAAGATCTCCTCCCAAATGTTTGGGATTAGAATGTGTCTTTGACAATTGGCTTCCTTCCCTTAGTCTTTTCTACATTTAGGGAATTCTAAATCTTGAACTTCTACCTCTATATCCCACCCCCGGCCTAGCTGGCAAGCTCTATCTAATGGACCAAACAATATTGCCAGATGTGAAGCCCTACCAGAGAGCCTAGGTGTGGCAGTGGTTCATTTATTACTTATTGTTATTATTGTTGCTAAAGGATATTCTCTGGGTTACAGACTCTTAGAAGTCTGAGGCTGGCTTTATACCAACTCTAGACAACGCCACACAGACATCTATTGCCCCTGGCCAATGACAGCATGGGACAGCTCTCCGAGAAGAAAAGTGTGTGCTAGCTCTCCCCGTTCCCCTGGACCAGTTCTTCCTTCTTTCTTACTCATAATTCCAGAAAACAACTGCCTAAGGTACTATGAGGACAGCATCTCGAGATGAGTGTGTGCTAGGTGGAGCAGCCCAGATGAATAGCAGCATATTATCCTAGCATGTCATGCTGCCGCAGGGCATTAAACCCAGGGCAGAGTGCTCTCCCGAGTCCCTCCGCTGCAATACAAGTGGTTTATGGAAAGTCAAAATTGTGTACAGTGCAGGCTACAGCGCAGGCGGTCCCTGAGCCTTAAGGGCTTAACTCATACCGAGTCCGGGGCGCCTGATGTTTCTTGTTGCCTATCTCTCAGAAATAAACTTCTTGAAAGTGTGTGTGTATATGTGTGTGTTCTGTCTCAGTAGACTTGGTTGGGAGGCAGTACACAATGAACCTGATTCACAGAAAGACTCATTGCCTTATGTACCAAATTGAAGAAAGTCCATTAATAGTGTACATGAACTCCCCATCAGCTTTGTAAAACATCCTGCAACCCCCGCTCCCCGCAAAAAAACATATTAATGGGATGTAATTGGGTCAATTCACAAAGAAGTCTTATTTATTCTACTTCTTTCTTATACAAACATATATCAATATGCAAGGTTCTGTATGATAATTAATAACCATATTGAACACTGCCAGTCAATTCTACATGGGACTGGCCCACTTGCTTTGTATGATACTTCCAGTGTGGTAGTTTCTGTTGTGCTCTGAAAGTTGAAAGGACGGATATAGAAAGAGACTAAGTAACTTACCTAGAGGCAAGTGCCTAAGCCAGCATTTGTACCCAGAAAACCTGACTTCAGCACCTACATACTTAACTACTATACCGGGGAGTTCAACAACCAGTGTGTGTTGCAGAAATGACAAATGGGGTCTTTAAAATCATCTCAAATAAGTAACCATGGGAATAGGGAGGAGATGGAGATTACCCAGGAGGCAGAGAGATCGGAGTCTTAGCCATGGCTCATGAAAGAGGTGCCACTTGTGAGCAACCTTAATAACTGGTGGGCTTGAAAGGCTGGGACTGTCGGATGATCTTTCCGGGTGGCAACTGTAGTCCCAGCAGTGACAAGCAGCAGGGGGCTTGTAGAGGAAGAGTAAACTGTCCAGCAAGATACTTCAGGGAGAGTCTTGTGCTGTAAAAGAGGAGATTGTGTGTTTTATATTCCAAGCCTTCTGAGGTACTTCACAGTCACCCAGGAGCGTGTAATTGGCAGAATGTCAGAGCGTATGCTGGGGTGCTAGGAAAAGTGACAGGGCTGGGAACACTTAGCAATGGGTGTTAAAGGAGGGAGTCACTCCTCTGCCGTGGCTTTCAAAACTCTCCTAGAACATAATTTTTAATAAGCTCATGCCCTAAGCTGGCTCTGTTCCATTTTTGGCTGCCTTTGTTTCTTGAGACGAGGACTTGCATGTAGGCCCGGCTGTCTAGCTACTGGCTATGAAAGTAGGCAGTTCTTAAACTCGTGGCAATCCTCCTGCTTCAGCCTCTAGAGTGCTGAAATTTCAGTTCCATTTTTAAGGTGAAGTGTCATCAAGTTCCCAACAGAAATAGCGTGGCTTAGACAGCTCCTCAAGCTGATCAGTGAGCAGTCAGTGACTATGTCCTCTTCCTCTAGTTCTGTGAAGTCAGGCCCTGCTAGAGATGGCTAGACACTTCCTAAAGTTTAACAGCATGTCCCCTTTCTAAAAGGACCAACTATAAAACAATGTGGCCTCCGAATGGACTATTTCGGACTGTCCCAGGTCAGGTTTTCAAGGTACACAAAGGAGAGCTAGTAATTTGCAAGACTGGATGATGTCGACAGTAGCGGGAGGCAGCAATTGGTCTGCCCCGGCCTCGCCTGCAGCTCTAGCCCTGTCGGAAGATGCACATAGCGCTGAAGATCTCAGAAGCTGCGAAACTGGAAAGGCCTGGTCAGAAAGAACATGAGGAAAGACGTATAATCTAATGTATGGGATGACCATCAGCCTCCTGGTGTGTGGGAGCCGACGCAGCCTAGAGTCCACGTGTCAAGAGGAGACGAAGTCCTGAACGAATGGGTGTTGTTGACATGGGCACAGCCGTGCCAAGGACCCAATGCCTCAGACATGTGTAGGGTTGGCAAAGCCCTCCCCATACAGATCAGGCTCAGAACTGGTAAAGGCTTCCCTTGGTCCAAGCGAGATCCTTGACAGTGTGAGCAAGCACAGGTGTTTAAGGATTGACTAGTGTGTGCAAAAAACCAGCAACTGCAGCTTCTCCTCTCTGAGGCTTACCACCTGAACCTGCAGGATGTACAAAGACCTTCCACCCAGACTGGCAAACCCCTCCCCCGGTGCTGTTCATAGTAAACTTGCTGAGGTTCTGGGTTGTTTTCATAGTTGTCATATCTCCATCAGAACACGCACGGCCCACGTGATCCTGGCTTTTCTGTACACTTGTCCCTGTGTCTGTCTTTTCTTTATTCCTTCACCTGCGCCAGGCAATTTTCCATGACCAAGCCACGCAGGACAGGGCCCCGGATCACACAACTTTCCGGTTCTTCATTTGATGAACTCTCCAATGGGAACAGATAGTAGTAAGGTAGGACCATGTGGTTCCTCTTCCTCTGGCTTCCCCTTCCTTGTCCTCAAGGGAGTTCAAAGGTTTCTGTTTTGTTTTTGTGTTTTAACAAAGGAAACGAGACAAAGAGACTCGTAGAAATCTCTGGCACCGTGTATAAGCCGTGTGTAAGCATGAGGGGAGGGAGCTGTCCTTGTGGAAGGGCAGCCGGCAATCTTCTCTGTTCTGCTTGGATTGGTGGCTAAGGAAAGGAATCAAACCAGCAAAGAGCAACAAGACTTCAGTTCTTGGGCACGAGACCATATCAGGCAAATTAATTGGGCTTCTGCTCTCTGCCAAAACGTATTGCGGTGCAGAGCGTGACGACAGGAAAAACGGCAGCATGCGCCAAGTTGCACATCCCATAATAAATTCTCCATGCATGCTGGGGAAAAGAAAAGCATTTCTCTTACACGTTCATTTGTCAGACATCTTGGGCATCCTGAGGTGAGAGAGCTAAGAAACAGCAGAACTCGGAATAGCTTCGTATTGCGTTGGAAGGGTGATAAAAATGACGGCACTTTGAATGGTGACAGACATTGAAGTTGTGTTTTATCACTCCGGGAAAGCATGCCTAAGGAGGTTCGCTGTTTCTAACGTTCTATCCCCATAGCCCCATGTTTTCCTCACATGAATATGTACATTGTCACATATTTTACTTCAATTCTGTATGTTTTCCCTCAGATCCACACAAGCCTGGTTGCTTAGTGATGGCTGTGAGCTCTTGTCCTCATGCTAACCTCTGTGCTAATCTCTCTGGTTTATCCTGACAAGAAGCCAACAGCACAGAAGCCTCTGAGTTCAGGCTGGACCTTCTCCTTCAAAGACCAGGGACACTGCTGACCCTTCCGAGTAAACACCTTCCCTAGTTTGGGACACAGAATTCCTGGTATTCCCTTCTGCCCATCCAGAGTTTCCAATGGTCAGGCAATTTCACTCACTGAGCTGAAAGGAACCTGTTTCCCATCTCTTTCTCCCCTGGTGATGGCAACGGGAAGCAGCTTTTGTGTCTTCAGCATGCGACACAGCAGTTTCGTCTCAAAGAGGTTGTTTCTCCAGTTGCAGCCATGTGCACAACGCTAGCACTTCTGGGCAGTCCAGAGAAGAGGGGACTCCTCTGAGGGACCTCACTAAAAGCTTCGCAGAGGTGGAGACTGCGGACAGCCGATGAAGAGAGGTGGTGAGGATGCGGGAGGAAGACAACTGCACAAGAGCAGAAGTCAGAGCTCCACAGGCCTTCGGGAAGCCGACTGGCTGAGGCAGCGCAGACGATCGCAGCGTGACGTTGCTGCTCCTCGCATCTCTGATGCTGCTACCTGGATGCTCCCAGCAGGGTGCCGTTATATCTGTCATCTCAGACTGACTGTTAGATGGTTATGATTCCCATTATGAATAAAGAATCCAAAGCATGAAAGACGAGTTTCTATAGCTGGTTGTTTTATTCTTTTGGCTCTTTGGGGGCCCACCATCCACGTCCCAAATAAATACATGGAGTTTTATTCTTACCTGTGAACGCCCAGCCTTAGTTTGGATTATTTTTAACAGCTTTCCTTAACTTAAACTATCCTGCCTTCCTTTTGGCTCTAGGCTTTAATCTTTATCCTATGCACCTTTCTTTATTCCCTTTTCTATGGCTTGCTGTGTGATTAGGTGGCTGGTCCCTTGAGTCCTCCTCCTTTTCTTGTTCCTCCTCCTCCTTTCTCTCTCCCCAGATTTCTCTCTGCCTGCCAGCCCTGCCTATCCCTCTCCTGCCTTGCTATTGGCCGTTCAGCTCTTCATTAGACCAATCAGGTGTTTGAAGCCAGGCAAAGTAACACAGCTTCACAGAGTTAAACAAATGCAACATAAAAGAATGCACCATCTTTGCATCATTAAACCAATGTTCCACAGCAAAAACAAATGTAATGCATCTTAAAATATTCTGCAAGTTTCCTTGTCCAAAGTGGCTGGGCTGGATTTGACATTTCTACCTGCCTGAGTCTGTAGCTGTACCTGTAGTTCCATCCATGCTTCTGCAGCTCCATCCCCAAAATCATCGATTTCCATTCCTCCCAATCATTTAAAACTGCCTAGTCAGGCCCAGACCAAGGAAGACATCGCTGTACAACCTATGCAGCTAATCAGATCTTAAACTCATGACAGCTTCTAGTTACTTAACTTCTGATTAGTGAAGAAAACCCCTTAGACTTTAAACCAGCTAAATTATAAGAGAGTCCTGCTAGCTAAGAACATGGCTTTCCCTACCCGAAGTGTGGACTGCAAAGAGAGCCTGCAGGATTGATCTCACGCTGTGTGCTTGGTGCAACTTTGTTTCGTAATTTTTACTTTTTAAACAGGGGTTTGTTTCCCTTGTGGGTTCGTTTTCTTTCATGGAAAGTATTTCAACTGTGTGGTTCAAATGCTCTCATAAGTGTTGGAAGTGGAAATGGGCAGACAGGCAGAAATGGTCACCTGAGTGCCCAGGTAGGCTGGCCGATAGGGCAGAGGTTCCTCCTCCCTGGAAAGGGGAGCCCACTCCTCCCCTCCCCCTCCCCACTGAGGATTTTTCACTCCGCGAGACCTGGCTGAGGCAGTGAAGCAGGAACAAGAAAGGAGTTCAAGCTAGTAAATGTGTCAATTTCCCTGGGCTCCCTGCAATTCAGAAGCTGATTTCAAAGAAAAATTGCTTCAGGCTTCAGGCTCCTTCTGTTGCTACCAACTGTGGCCCATTTTTACAGCTGACTGGCCGCCATCTAAAACTGAGGGTCCCTAGTAGTCCTGGTGGGCCTTGATGGATCTTCAGCTGCCCGGAGCAAAAGCTGTAAACATAATTACAGCTAATGGAGGCAGGTTGGGGCAGGCTATCCCCCACGTCACCACCACCTGCTTCCCCAAAGTCCCCGCAGTGGCTTGTTGATACAGCTGTTTGTTGTGAATCCCAAGTCAACAGCTGACATGACTCAATACGATTTCACACCTCTCCTGCCATCCCTCACACCTCACATAGCCCTTGGCTGTGGAATGCTGTGGCTTCCTGCGTGCCCCATTCACCCACGTGAGTGACCTGGAGAGCTACACCCCAAGTGCTTCTCGAGGAAGGAAAACAAACAGTCTGACTTTGCTGGGAGTGACCAGAGGGGGCAAGAAATCTATGCCTCACGTCAGTCACAGTCGTGGCTTTCCTCTTAGTAACCTGAATCTGGGGACTGCCCCTTTAAAATCCACTTCTGGAATTCCCCGGGTGAGACTGGGGATAAAGGGACAACAGACTGCTCCGTGGTGAGGAAGGATACATTAACTCTGACCTAGTTTCCACACTGCTTCCTTTAAGAAAATAACAGGTGTTGTTTGAGAGGCTAAATCGTTGCCTCACTGCCCCTTCAGTAGATGCTTATAGCCGCATTAGCATAGCCTTGGCTATTACTCATAAGAGTGGAGCTCCAGCATGGCTTTTCTCAGAGCACTAGCTGCTGCTTCTGTTCAAAAGGGGCCCCATGTGAGGAAGTGGACAATGGGGGAGGTGCCAGGGTGGCACTTCAGTCAGCAGGGTCGTTCTGGGCCATGGTAACATGGAGGAGATCAAAGCAAATGGAAGAGGGCACCTGTGGGGTAAGGGCCCTGATACAGGGTGTGACTTGAGAGCTGTACTGCATCCCTGAGATCCTTGCCTGCTCCTTTTCCTTTTGTGAAGAAGACAGTGTAGACCAGATAGCCTCTCCAGAGCGACCCCATGACTGTCTGCAGGCACATGTGCATACAGTTCTGGAAAGGGTCACCCAAAAAAATACAGCGTCAAGGAGCATCCTTCAAAAAAAAAAAAAAACCCAAACCAAAATATAACAATTAAAATAAAGCATCCCTCTCATGGGGGCTGCAGAAACAGCGGTGTTTCAGGAGAGTGTGACTGGCCAGGGCCTGTGGCGTTTGTTACCTGAGGGGAACAATAGCGCCTTTGTTGGCATTTCTGTTGAAGAAGCACGAACTGCACAGCCTGGTCCTCGGTTTTAAGTGTATAAAAAAGAAATGTCAGAAAAGTGCCTGCCCAGGGCAGTTCCACGTCTTCTCTGGGCTCCTCGATGTGTGCATGCGCATGAACCCAGCAGGTGATGAGGTGCGTTGTTTTGCTCCCTAGAGTGTGGTTTGCTATAGAGCAGGACAGAGCCAGTCAGAGGAAGTGAGTTTTCCCTCTTTTATTTAATTCTGAAGTAACCGCATGACTCAGGGTTTTGTGTTTGAATTGAAAGCTAAACACCGGACTGAGTTGTTATACATGTAAATGGGGTCCCATAGGTTCTCACGGTTGAGCACTTGGTCCTCACCTGGTGGTGTTGGTGTGAGAGACTGTAGAACCTTTGGGAGGCCAAGTCTAGTTAGAGGAAGTGCATGGCTGGAGTCCTGAGGTTTAATGCCTGGCCTGCTCCTTGTGGTCTCTGTCTCTGGGTCTGCTGAAATCTCTCCTGCTGTTGGGAGCGGCCCACTGCCAAGCCTTCCTCATCACGGTGGACTGTGTCCCTTCAAACCAAGAGCCAGGCGAAACCTTCCTCCCTTAAGTTGCTTCCTGTCAGGATCTTGGTCACAGCAGCAAGGGGGGCAATCAACACACACTGTTAGAGTGAAAGGCACATTGTTATTGTCTCCCATAACTTCCCAGTCTCATAGAGAAGCAGGTCTTTCCAGGAACTGGCAGTTTAAGAGCCCCCTAAGAAGACTCATAAGCATCCATCTGTGCTGACTGTGCCAGTTAGTTGATGCCCTGACAGACCATACTGCCTTCAAAAGGAAGCTGCCCTAGGAAAGCCCTTGAGGTCGATAGTCTAACTTGACCCCTTTTTACATTTCTTCCACACAGTTGATTGGACTGACGATTACAAGCCTAACCCAACTGATAACTTTTCATTCTCTCTCTCTCTCTCCACACACACACACACACACAGATATTTTGCATTTGGGTGTGTGTGTGCATGTACGTGTGTGTTCATGCATTCACATGGATATCAAAGAACAACTTATGGGCAATTGGTTCTCTCCTCCCACAATGTAGGAGGGAGGCAGGGGTCCTATTCAGGTTGGCATTAGGCTTGGTGTCAATCATTTTTACCCACTAAAACATCTTGCCAGTGGAAAAAAAGAGAAAACAGAATATTTAATTGGTTCAGTTCTCTCCCTAATCATGAATAAAAGAATTTCCTATTGGCAGGTAAAATTATTTATGAATGTCCATGAAATAAACTTCGAACTTATGAGCTAACTGGGGCAGCAGGCCAGCATGAGAAATTGCTGACTTTGGTAGTGAAAGAGACAGTGACAGACAAGGTAGACATTTTGTCTCAGTGCTGGTGCGTGTGCCTCAGGCTGTCCAACATCTCTGACAAATGGTAGCTAACAGTTCCCACTCAACGCCACCCCCTTCTGTCCTTTTGTTCCAGTTGACAATCACCTGACTGTGTGGTGCTGTTGGTCCTGGGACTCCCAGGAACTTTTTGACCTTCCTCATTGCACCATCATACACCTCATCATTTTCCCTTGATGGAACTTAGCTGGAAGAGGTCTTGGTTTCTCCCCTAAAAACAAGCCTGGAAAAAGCGACCCTGTTTTCCGAGGCCCCACAAGAAAAGTGTTTATATTAGGAACACACACAACTTTTGCTCTTCTACTTGATTAAAGGAAGGAAGACAAAAGCCCTGACTTATGAAGCAATCACTGGATTCAGAAAATGATGATCCAGGCAGCCAAGCCAGTACCGTTTGCACTGATTGAGTAACCCAATTGCCTCAGAGGGGAAGACAGGTGTCCGATTCTTCCCACCACAACAGCTGGCCATTTGATAACTTGAGAATCTGAAAGAGTGCCAAGTACCAACCACCTCACCCTGTGGGTACAGCAATAGACCTCAGATGGAGGTCAGGCCCATGTTCTGCCTCTCGGAGCCTGATGGAGCTGAAAGGACTGGATAAATTCATGTTGTAGGCCAAGAGACAATCAATCCTTTAGAGGTTTGTTTGCTTATCTTTTTCCTGTTTGGTTTACAATGGACATGCTCTAAGCCCCGGAAAGTGCACAATGGTTTTTATAAATATTAAGAAGTTTCTATGATATTAAATATTGTTCCCAACTTATTTCATGTGGCTGTTAGGACAAAGATAGAACAGCCTATAGAATGTGAAAAGAACTCTCAGCTATCCAGAACTCAACAATCCAAACCCCTCGGTTAGTCAGTTTTTCCACTTAACTTTCGTTAGCAGAAGAGTTCAAGTGACAATTTGTTTTAGCATCAAAGTAGGTTATGTCTCACAAGCTACCCGTAGAGGTGTCCTGATGATGATGTGAAAAATCTTGGTCATACTCATCAAACTTTGCTCTCCAAGGCACAGATATTTTCAAAAAATATCTAATGAGAGAGGTTTGTTTTGTTCTTATGGAAGCAGGTCACCCATGAGATTCCGGACCATGTGGCAGCCTGGCAAGGACTTCCTCTTCTAAGAAGGAAGATTACAGGAGAGGTTGGCCCAGCTGTCTCTGAAATAGACCAGAATCACAAGCACTCAAAGTCACGCTTGAACTGTTGGGCGTAAGCATCTAGAGGTTGGGAGGAAGGCGTGCACAAACTTGGAGTCACATCCCACGTTGTCTTTCAAGAACTGACTTTGGGCAGGTCCCAAGTCTCGTTGACCTCAGCTGGGAAATGAATACCATGAAAATTACAGTGTATTAAATGATTTGTCTCTGAGGAACAGCTCTCCTACAGCACTCGCTCCCCTACCATTTGGAGAGGAGACTGCCTGCCTGACTTTAGGCAAGTTGCAGAGGCACGTGTTTTTGAATGAATCCCATCTTCTGTTCCACAGTTTCGCCCCAGGAGGATAATTCCATCTGGCTTAATGTTCCTGCTTGTCTAGTTCCAGCATACAAAGGCTTTTTCCCAATGCAGAGAGATCCTGACAGTTCCACCCAATTACCTGGATCACAGGATTTAAAAATGTATTTCATTCCCAATGGGAACCCACTGACTAGCTTTCAAATCATAGAGCCCATAAAGTCTCCTCTAGAGTTCGGACCCTAGGACCCTTAGTACTAGTCCAAACCCAGGGGTTCTTCCAACTTCGTTTGGAGGTGAGGAAGTGGGAAGCTCAATTTGGGGAGATGATGGGGTGCTTCCTTCCTACTGAGGTTGCATGAGCCACCTTGTCACCACCACTCCCACGGCCCCAGAGATCAAGGTTCAAAGGCTGGAGAAACGGGGCAGATCACAGACGGCAGCAGGTCTGATTCCAACTCAACCCATTGTGACAGATGTGCTTATTGCAATGTCATCAAAGTTAAAAAAAAAAAAGTATTTCTAAGTGATCATCCTTTTATACTGTGTGAGTGAACTCATCCCAAAGCACTAGCCTTCTTGTCTTTTGAATGGATTAGACAAAGTTCAGAAGGTTGGCACACCAGTTCAATGGGCAGCTCGTGCCAAGTACTAGGCATGAAGAAAGCATTTAGTGACAGGTAGCTGTTGCTTTCGCTGTTTTCTAAAGATCCTAATACTCTTTACCCTTCAGCTAGAGCACACATTGTAGTGAAACTAAGTTTCCTAGGCCCTTATGTCTCCTCAGGGAGAAGGGGTGGACTATGGACTTTCTGATCCAGAGTGGGCATGATGAGGTTCATTGGCTGTGGACTTTCTGGTCCAGAGTGGGCATGATGAGGTTCATTGGCTGTTAACCAGACACTCCGGTTTTTACACCTATGACTTCACTCAAAAAAATCCCAAAGTATCGCTTCTACCCTTGTACACAGCGAGAAATGAGTCACTTTTGCCACCCTCCTAAAAGTCCTTACAATTTTAATCACACCCCAGATTCATTAGTGAAACCCAAAATAACTTTTAACCGAAGTGTGGACAGTGAAATTCTCCCAAGCATAATTGCAAAAGTTGTTGTAAAATTTGACCTAAAAGCGAGCAGCCAGGGACTTGGCGTGGCAGCTGTGGATGAACCAGTGGGACTGGAGGCACGGTCATGCATCGAGCCTCTGCAAGCCCCGTTTTCCAGTTTAGGAAAAAGAGGTGAAAACCCCAGTAATAATTTGTACTCGTTAATGCAGATGATAGCCTGTGGGGGCTGGAGAGATGGCTCAGCGGTTAAGAGCATTGCCTGCTCTTCCAAAGGTCCTGAGTTCAATTCCCAGCAACCACATGGTGGCTCACAACCATCTGTAAAGAGGTCTGGTGCCCTCTTCTGGCCTGCAGGCATACACTCAGACAGAACATTGTATACATAATAAATAAATATTTAAAAAAAAAGACTGCAGATGATAGCCTGTATTATTTCCTAGTTTCTCATATGTGACCCAGAGCAGCTTATGGAGAAAAGACTGACTTGCTCCGGCTTGCTCTAGCTTGCCCTGGCTTGCGGTTCAAAGAGGTAAGGTCCGTCTTGGCAGGGAAGGCGCATCCGTGGGTGACGAATGACAGAGTTTGGTTTCTTCCTCTTCATTCCATTCAGGATCCCAGCCCATGGATGGTGCCAGCTGTGCTCAGAACAGACTCTTCCTTCTCAGTTGAGTCCTTCCAGCAATGTCCTAGCTGACAGGACAAGAGGGAGGTTTTTTTTTTTTTCCCCCAGGAAACTCTAAATCCTGTCAAGGTGATAACCAATATTAACAGTTAGATAACTCCTTCTGGCAGTCATGATGGAGACTGTGTTCTGGACTGCAGCTTTTCTTGACATGATGTCGCTTGAGTTTCCCGGATCAGGGATCAGGCTGGCAAGTCTTCCTACCTTCTGGTACCCATCACCAGTGTTGGCCACCTGCTTATCTCCTGGGTCCCGGTTCCAGTGTCTGGGAGACTCCTAGGGACAGCTGAGTGCACATTTCCCAGGCATTCAATGGAGCTGTCCTGGGGATGACCCGGAGTCAATTCAGCAGCAACTCCTTTACAAAATTCCTACTGTCCATCTCTGGTCCCTAGAGGGTCCAAACTCATCAGGAATCTGGTGGCAGTCATGACTCGTCAGTGGTTCTGGCTCTAAAATCATACAGACAAAAGTCTCTTTCATTGCCTGTTGGCTCCTCCAACTCTTCTCATGTGTGCTTCCTCTCCCACACTGTACCCTGAGCCATTCAAACCTGAGGCACAGCGTTTTAATTTCCACCTAGCGCTCACTTCATTTTTCCTTACTATTAAGCGTTCAGTCTCTGAGCGTAGATCCTGGCCTTAGGGTGTTTCGGCATCGATGCTCTTCCACTACTTACGGCCCATGGGGCTCATTACCCTCTGGATCTGAGTCCCCACGTCTATAAAGTGGGAGTCGGAATTGCTCCGTCTTTATAGGGTCATTGCGAAGATTAAATGAGCGTATGTACACAAGGCATTCAGAACAGTGTCTGGAATGCAGCAAGCCCCCAGGTGACTGTTGCTGTGATATTATTGCTGCCTTAGCCTCCGTGACTTCTCGTGACTTGCCGGGTTTTCAGATGTTTCATCTCAGGAGAAAACAGAAACTATTAGATTCTCTCTCTCTCTCTCTCTCTTCCTCTCTGCCTCCTCCCCATCTCCCTCTGCCTGTTTACTGTGAGCCCAAAGTAGTTCTGTCCTTCCTGTGCTGGGGACACTTCCTCCTTCTCTGGAACTATCTGTTTACTCACATTTCAGAATATCCACCCGGTCACCCAATACGTAAACCCACAGTACCGAAGTATAGCTCTCCACTGCTACCACCGCAGTTAGCGCTAAACAATGAGAGAAAAAGAGAGGGGCAATTCCGCTGTGTCCCTCACTCTCCTCTAATATGGGAGACCCATAGGAGACCTCCCTGTTAAACTCTTATTTGCCACTTGGGTAAAAGTTATGGAAACAATATTCCAAAGAACCACACAGATCCCTCTTTCATCCCTGAGCCTCCATCCCCTAGACCTCACCTCCCATGAAGTCTCTGGACAAGCAAGTCCATCCTCACGTGATGTTCTGGGGAAGGATATGGAGACTGGTGTCTGGGCCGTGGCCATATGGGTGTCCATCCCCAGGGGCAACTTTGAGCCTTTGTCAGCCCTTTCTCACGGGGAAGACAGGAGATACTCCAGACATTCTCAAACAGTTACCAAGCAGCCTCTCAGAGCCTGTAAGGCAGTACACACTTTCTTTTCTTTCTTCACTCAAGCTGTTCGTGAACAAATAGATTTTTATGTCTATGAGTTGAAAAGCTTTTTTTTAAAGCAGGTAGCCACATCAAAAGAAGACTCTTTAGATCTAGACCTAGATCAAAAATGAGAATAATTAAAGCATAAGATGTAACTGTTAAGATATTTTTTTTTAAAACAACCTCTTTGCCAAGTACTTAAACAGGTAAACCACATATTAAAAAAAAAAAAAAGATCTAAAAATCCAAGTGTGGACTTTTTTTTTCACTGTTTAAAAAAGAATGAATTCAGTGTTCAGAGTCTGGGGAGGAGGGTTTATTGAGCTCCCTATTCTGTCAGTTGGACAATTATATAGCAAAGCCCATGTGTAGGTGACTCCCTATGATTCAGCCTTTTTCCTGTTTTGAGACAGAAGGTTATTAACCTCTGGAACAAAATTTGGCAGCGTTGGGAGCGTCATTTTAATGCAAAGAGTACTTGCTTGTTGTGGCCTTTCTTTTCATTCCCATGGTCTTTAATTTTTAAAAGTCTTATAAATATACTGAATTCTACTCAAATAATCTTTTCTAAATGCTCCAGAGAACACGTCAAACTTCCTCAAAGAAACAAAACAAAACTAATTTCCCCTTTGAAAGGTGGCTAAGAGACCAATGAACTTGGTCAAAACCCATAAACAGTCTGACCATTTTTATTTATGTTCCTATTCCAAAGAAAAGGTGACGTGGGAATATGAAGGGCTGTATGCAAAATAATGATTTGGGGTGGAAAAAAATCTCATTACTGCCAAACTTCCTGTTTTTTATAAAAAAATATGATTAGAATTTTAAATTGTGGCTTTGAAAGTCTAAGTAATCAGATGTTATAATTTCAGAGAAGAGGGCTTTTGCTTTAACGAGGAAGAAATCGAGACAGTTGAATACTGGGTCCGTCCTTTCCTTGCTCAGACCAACTTGAAACTAACTTGTCCAGTCTCTTTCTGGACAGGATGCAGCTTACCTTCCAGCAAAGACAATGCCTGTTGTTATCCTAACTTGATTGAAAGAGAGCAAAGCAGCGAACTTGAGATCAGACACAAAATGTGAAGCGGAACAGCAATAGCGCCTGGCTTGCTAGTGTCCCAGAGAAACCTTGTCTGGGCAGTCAGATAGAGCTGGCAGCGCTACCTGGCCAAGCAGGAGATATCGGATCTGCAGGAAAGAGCTCAAAACCTCATTCAGTGGGTGTATAAGAGGAGAGGCAATAGTCCACCTTGTCGGGAGCCTGGCTGAAGTGTAGTCAAATAGGATATTCATTGTTGTTTTGCTTTCTGCAGTAAAATTCCTGACTAGAGTTAGTGTTGCGTCCCGTGCCTCCAGTCGAAACAAGGCTAAATCAGGCAGGTGTTCTCAGGTTCACTCTGGGTGTGGTAGGAGAAAGAAAATAAGTAAGAGTGTTGTCCCTCACTCCTGTCCCTAGCTGGGGGTCACTGTATCTACAGCCTTTCTACTATCCATGTAGAGAAGGGTGTCTAGCAAAATTTGGTGACCACCAAAGCAGCAGAGGTTGTTTCTGATGGGGCGTTCCTGCCAGTTCATCAGCACAGACCAGTGTTTCTAACCCATGGGGCATGAACTCTTTGGGGTTGAGCGACCCAGGGGGATCACACATCAAATATTATGCATATCAGGTATTTACATTACAACTCCTAACAGTAGCAGAATTACAGTTACGAAGTCGTAACGAAAATAACTTTATGATTGGTGGGGAACTGCATTAAAGGAGTGCAGCATAGGGAAGGTTGAGAACCAATGCTCTAGAGTGTGCTTTAGGAACCTGGACTGTAGTACACATGCCATCAATATGTCTAGGAGAAGCCAACAAAGAAGCAATCTGGAGACCACATACGTAGTAATGTCTACCTGGAATCAGGAGTAACTTGATGGTCTGCTTTATGTCACCCTAATATTTTCAAGTCACCCTCTTCCTGGAAAGGTACAAAGCTCTGTGACTTTCTCCTGTCATAAGATGTAGGACAAATAATAAAAACCTAGGGAGGGAGGGAGGGAGGGAGGGAGGGAGGGAGGGAGGGAGAGAGAGAGAGAGAGAGAGAGAGAGAGAGAGAGAGAGAGAGAGAGAGAGAGATTTTGGGGTTCAACTTGAAAACCAGAAAAGCAAAGCAGCCAAGCCACTAGACAAGTCTTACCTCTACCAAGGCTGGGTGACTGCAGACTAAGCAAGTTAAACCTCTTGCTCCTCCCATTTTATATTTTCTCTAGTACTGGGATTAAAGGCATGTGACTCCCTAGTACTGGAATTAAAGGTATGAGCCATCACTGTTTCTTCACCAATCTTGTGTAGCCCAGGGTGTCCTTGATCTCACAGAGATCCATCTGCCTCTGTCTCCCAAATCCTGGGATTAGAGGTGTGTGCTACCATTGCCTGACCTCTAGTGGCTTAGTTTTGCCCTTCTAATATTCAGGCAAGCTTTATTAAAACATAAATAAAATGTCACTATAGTTGTGACCCTCTTTCCGTGTGGTTCTACTACCACGGACTGGCTCAGGGGAGCCACTCAGACCGTGGGAGAAGCAGGATCCTGGTAACAGGAAGGCACAAGTTCGGCGAATGACAGACAGACACAACACACAAGAGAGTGGTTGGAATATGCTGCAATTTTACTGAATTTATATTTTCATTATATAATATTCAAACAAAAAACAAATAAGAAGGTCATGTGTCATTGGTTGGCACAGTATGAAAGCTTCTTTTAGTCACATCAGCAATATTTAAGAAAAGTATATTATCAGGAACAGGTGTTAGACATAAAACATCCTTAGAAGAGGAAATCTTGTCCTTGGGAATGTAAACCTCAGACAAGTGGTTTCATCTTATGAATAGAAAGTTTCTGTCTCATTATCGCTATCATGGCCCTTCCTCTTCCTAACCCTTTATTTCATCTAGTGACCAAATATGCCTAATCAGTTCTCTGCACCTGTTGAACTATACTTTTTAGTACCTTCTTATGCAGCAGACACTATGGGGGTTGGGATCTAGCACACCTATCCATAAAGTTCAAAGTATAATATAACAGTCGTCCACCAGCAACAACCCATCTATTTCCTTGCTCATCATACACCCCGTGTATGACAAAGTTTCTGCTGTAGTCTTATACATTCCCATACTGTGCTTCCTTATCCCAGAGCTGTTTCTGAAGAGAATGATCCTTGTCTTGTATATATAAAGGCTATCATTATTATGAAAGAAATTGTGCAAAGCTCATATCCCGCATAGTCAGCTAATCGAGAAACCTGTCTATACCCCAAGGGCAGCCAATACCGGGCTGTCTGCCATTAACCTCCAGGAAGCCTAGTCCCATATGACACGTAGCTCCCATTCGGCATAATGACATATGTCATGTCACACAGACGACACTGGAGTTGGGGTGGCATTCTACCATCTGTTGGTGTGCCAGTTATTGCCCTCTTTTTACATTGTTGTTGCCTTCTAATCCAGGGCCGTCCTATCAGCAACTGCAACTCTGCCCCTACCAGCAGACTCAGGGAATTCTCTTCCCTCAGGCACTGACTCTTTCAAAGCTACAAAGGGAATTTACCTAAATCTCTGTCCTTATAAAGAACTCAAGATTCAAAGGTTAAGGTGGATTTTTGCTCCTCGGAGAGGCTAAAGAGCAAGTAGCTCACCTCCTCTCCTCACATCTCCCAAGACAAGCTACCATATTCTAGGGAGCCTTCTCTAAACTAACACCTTTTCTTCAAAGTGGGAACTGTGTGTCATTTACTTATCCTCTGCAGTGTTCCAGCATCATAAATGTCAAAGCTTTTGACCATTTCTCCTTCAAGATTGCAAAGGCCTTATGAAAACTGACCCTCAAGTTCTCCTGTACTGATGTCTTGGAGTTCTTAGTGCAGATATGAAGATTAGGCCTAGGTTAGCCTGTAAGTTGCATTTCAAATGTAGGGAGCCTAGGTGGATAAACCCTGACAGCCATCCTTCTCAAGAACATCCTAGGTTTGTAATAAAGAGAATGACACATGTACTCTGTCCACCGGAGGTTAAGACAAGGTCTCTACACAGTCAGAGAACAAGGCATCTTCCCAGATGCCTTTATTCTTTGTGAATGCTAACTCCACCATTCTGGACCAAAATGGTACCACCAATTCATATTGCAGTCAACCCAGTTTTTCCTGGTTGCCTAGAGACCAGTGATGAACTCTCATCGTACCTCTAACCCACTTGATTTCTTTCTGAACACTAGACAACTAACTCTACGACATGCTGAACTCACCACTGAATACATGACCAGAGGTCACTTTCAGGGACAATGACAGTTCTACAAAACCACCAAATTAAATAAAAAACAACCAATCTACCAAACAAAAAATATACAACAACTTGACATCAATCAGGGTAAGAGACTAAAAGAACAAAAATTTAATTTTGACAGGTGGGTGGAACTGTTATTTTCAAATTTGACAGACATATAGTTTTGACTCGTGCTCTTGAAGTAGAGTTATTGAGAAAATGCTGCAATTGGGGCTCTTCTCACCTAGTTAGGTCTTCTATATTAACAACAGAATCAACTGTGCATGGGGATTTTTATTAAGTTTAGTCCTGTGTAGCTTAGAGTTGGGTAAATGCTCTCTCTTTTACCTTCATGGCATCTTCACAATTGCTTACTAATAAAGAATAGTATCTGTCCAGTTTGCTGAATTCTCAAGAGTCCAAATAATTTTATAGTTGATTTGCATGGGTTTTCTAAAAAGAAAAATGTAATTTCTATAAGTAAGAGCAATTCTTACCTCCTCTTTTTGAGAATTGTGCTTTCTCTCTTTTCCTTGCTTCATCTCCTTGTGGGAAGATGACCGAGTAGTCAAAGTCTTTCTTTTCTTCTGATTTTAGGCCAGTGAGTTTGGAGTTTGTGGGGTTTTTCTTTTCTTTCTTCACCAGGACCTGGGTTTTTGTAGATTTCTTTCTTGTTAAGTTTCTTTTTAGTCACTGATGGGTCTTTGTTGAACAGCTGTCATTTTTTTAAAATCTATCAGAATTGAGTTTCTCCCCTAGTTCTTGATCAAACAAATTGTGCTGATAGGTTTCCTAATGTTGAAATGTACTGCCATTTCAAAGATAAACCTATCACGTTAGATGCAAGACTCTTCTCATATACAAATGGATTGGCTTTGCTCAGCTCACTTAGGGCTTTCGAACTGTAGCCCTCACTGTGATGGATCAGTGGTTTGTGCTCCTCCTTGTTGGCATGTCTCGTCTGCTGTGGCATGTACTCACGCCGTCCTCGTGGATGAGTGGAGAAGCAGCCGACTCTAAAATTATCTGTTCCCTGTGATCCAAGTTTATGACTAACAGTGACTAACTTTTAAGCATTTCTATAATTATCTCTTTTCAGTCAATGCTAGAATTTGTGTTTATGTACAAAAATCATCCATTTTAAAATCTCAATCAGCAAATGTATGGTAATGAAATTGAACATGGTATGTTTTTATATTTTGAGCCTCCTGACAGGATGTTTTTCCATGTATATATATCTTCATTACTAATGCTGTTTCGTGATTTTCTTCCTTTTTCATAGGTGGTGTTCTAGTCAACTTTATTAAAATGTATTAAAATATGCTAATCATTTATTCCACTTTGGGGGGATGGTTTCTTTATTTTGGTGCTATAGCTTCTTGATTCATAAACAGTCTACTTAGAAAACATCTTTCTTGACTGGAAGCAGCCCCAAACAAGCAACCTCCATGGGAGCAGGCTTGAATGACCTCCAGTATTGCAGAGACCCGAGAGAGTACTGAGCGACCTCCAGAAACACCAAGTGACCTCAAAAGTGACTGGAACCATGGCCCTGACTGAACCGTGAGGAACAATCATCTAAACCTTGGATCCACTGGCACCTGGAAGATTGATTACCAGTGACACAGACAGCCCCAACTCTACCAATCCGAGGAAAAGATGGGTAGACAAGGTAAGAACACACTCAACACCACAAAGAGCAACATGACACCAATAAAAACTAGTGGCCCTACAACAGCAAGACTTGAACAACAAAATATAGATGAAGCACAAGAAAATGACCTAAAAGATAACTTTAGGAGAATGTTTGAGGCCCTTAAAGAGGAAATGAAAAAATTCCCTCAAAGAAACAGAGGAAAAGAAAAGCAAAAAAATTGGAAGAAATCAACAAATCCTTTAAAGAAAACCAAGAAAAGCAATCAAACAGATGAAAGAAATTATTAAAGACTTGAAAACTGCAATAGAGACAATAAAGAAAACACAAACCAAGGAAATTATAAAAACAGTAATTATGAGAAAACAATCAAGAACCACAAATGCAAGCATAAACAGCAGAATACAAGAAATGGAAGAGAGAATCTCGAGTGCTGAAGATACCATAGAGGAAATAGACTCATCGGTCAAAGAAAACATTAAATCTAATAAAAGCTTAATATAAAATATCCAGGAAATATGGGACACCATGAAAAGACCAAACCTAAGAATAATAGGTATAGAAGAAGAACTCCAGCTCAAAGACACAAAAATATATTCAACAAAAGCATAGAAGAAAACTTTCCCAACCTATATATGAAGATCCAAGAAGCTTACAGAGCACAAAATAGACTGAATCAAAAAAAATAGCCCTCTTGCCACATAACAATCAAAACACTAAACATATAGAATAAAGAAATATTAAGAGCTGCAAAGGATAAAGGCTAAGCAACATATAAAGGCAGACCTATCAGAATTACAACTGACTTCTCAATGGAAACAATGATTCAGAAGGTCCTGGTCAAGCATTATGCAGACATTAAGAACCACAGATGACAGCCCAGATTACTATACGCAGCAAAACTTTCAAACACCACAGACAGACAAAACAAGATATTTCATGACAGAATCAGATTTAAACAATATTTAGCCACAAACCCAGCCCTACACAAAGTAATAGGAAAAAAACCTCTAACACAAGGAAGCTGACTACATCCACAAAAACACAGACAATAGACCATCTCACAGTGGCAAATCCCAAGGAAATCCCAAATACATAACCAACAATGAAAACTAAAATAAAAGGAGCTACCTATCACTGGTCATTAATATACCTTAATATAAATGGACTCAATTCACCTATAAAAAGACACAGGCTAACAGATTGGATACAAAAATAGAATTCATTCTTCTGTTGCATACAAGAAACACACCTTATCCTCAAAGACAGACATCATCTCAGAGTAGAGTTGGGAAAAAAAATTCCAATCAAATGGACCTAAGAAACAAGCTGGTATGATTATCCTAATAGCTAACAAAATAGACTTCAAATTAAAATCAACCAAAAGAGACAAAGAAGGAGATTTTATATTAGTCACAAGAAAAATCCATCAAGAGGAAATCTCAATACTGAACATCTATGCCCTGAATACAAGGACACCATCACATAAAAAGAAATACTTCTAAAGCTTAAATCACACATTAAATCTTACACACTAATAGTGGGAGACTTCAACACTCACTTCTCACCACTGGACAGGTCTGCTAGACAGAAAATTAACAGACAAATAAAGGAACTAACAAAAATGTTATGACTCAAATGGACTTAACAAACATCTATAGAACATGCTATCCAAACATAAAAGAATATACCTTCTTTTCAGCACCTCATGGAACCTTCTCAAAAACTGACCACATACTAGGTAACAAAGCAAACCTCAACAGAAAAAAAAAATTGGAATATTGGATCACAATAGCTTAAAATTAGAATTCAACAGCAACACTAATTCAGAAAGTCCACAAACACATGGAAATTAAGCAATGCTCACCTGTAGCATCAATGGGTCAAGGAAGAAATAAAGGGAGAAATTAAAGATTTTCTCAAATTCAATGAAAATGACCATGCAACATACCCAAACTTATGAGAAACAATGAAAGCAGAGTTAAGAGGAAATTTCATAGCATTAAATGCCTACATAAAGAAGCTGGAAAAATCCCACACTAGTGAGTTAACATCTGAGAAATGTAGAACAAAAAGAAGCAAACTCACCCAGGAGGACTAGATGGCAGGAAACAGTCAAATTGAGAGCTAAAATCAACAAAATAGAAACAAAACAGTACAAATAATCAGTGAGACAAAAGTTAGTTCTTTAAGAAAATCAACAAAATAAACAAACCTTTATCCAAACTAACCAAAAAGTAGAGTGAGAATATCTAAATTAACAAAATCAGAAATGAAAAGGGGGGCATAACAGCAGACATGGACAAAATCTAGAAAACAATCAGGTCATCCTTTGAAAACTTGTACTCCACAAAATTGGAAAACTTAAAGGAAATGGACAACTTTCTGGATAAATATAACATATCAAATTAAACCAAGATCAGATAAGCAAATTAAACAGACCTATAACTGCTAAAGAAATAGAAACAGTCGTCAAAAGTCTCCTAACCAAAAAAAGCCAGGACCAGATTTCAGCTCAGAATTCTATAAGATTTTCAAAGAGGAACTAATATCAATTCTCCTCAAATTGTGCCACACAATATAAACAGAAGGAATACTGCCAAATTCTTTTATGAGGCTACAATTACCCAGATTCCCAAACCACATAAAGACATTACTAAGAAAGAGAATTAAAGACCAATTTCACTCATGAACATTAATGCAAAAATACTCAATAAAATACTGGCAAACTGAGTCCAAGAACACATCAGAAAATTCTACTATTATGATCAAGTCGGCTTTATCCCAGAGATACAGAGATGGTTCAACCTATGAAAATCTGTCAGTGTAATCCACCATATAAATAACTGGGAAAAAGACCACATGATCATCTCATCAGATGCTGAAAAAGCCTTTGACAAAATACAATATCCCTTCAAGATGAAGGTCTTGCAGAGAGCAGGGACACAAGGAACATATCTAAATATAATAAAGGAAATACACAGCAAACCAACAGCCAACATCAAACTAAATGGAGAGAAACTCAAAGCGATACCACTGAAGTCAGTAACAATACAAAGTTACCCACTCTCTCCATCTCTATTCAATATAGTTCTTGAGGTTATAGCTAGAGCAATAAAAACAACAGAAAAAGGTCAAAGGGATACAAATCAGAAAAGAAGAAGTAAAACTCTCACTATTTGCTGATGATATGATAGTTTACATAAGTGATCTCAAAAATTCTATAAAGGAACTTTTACAACTCATAAATACTTTCAGTAATGTAGCAGGATACAAGATTAACTTTTAAACAAAACAATAGCCCTTCTTTACACAGATAATAAATGGGCCGAGAAAGAAATCAGAGAAACATCACCCTTCACAAGAGTCACTAATAGCATAAAATATGTCAGAGTAACTCAAACCAAACAAGTGAAAGACTTGTATGACAAGAACTTTAAATCTTTTTTTTTTTTTTTTTTTTTTCCGAGACAGGGTTTCTCTGTAGCTTTGGTTCCTGTCCTGGAACTCCCTCTGTAGACCAGGCTGGCCTCGAACTCACAGAGATCCGCCTGCCTCTGCCTCCCGAGTGCTGGGTTTAAAGGCGTGCGCCACCACCGCCTGGCAAGAACTTTAAATCTTTGAAGAAAGAAATTGAAGAAGACACCGGAAAGTGGAAAGGTCTCCCCATGCTCTTAGGTAGGTAGAATTAACATAGTAAAAAAGGCAATCTTACAAATGCAATCTACAGATTTAATGCAATGCCCATCAAAATCCTAGAAAAATTCTTCACAGATCTTGAAAGAACAATACTCAATTTCACACGGAAGAGTAAAAAACCCAGGATAGCCGAAACAATCCTGTACACTAAAGGAACTTTTGAAGGCATCACAATCCCTGACTTCAACCTATATTACAGAACTACAGTACTGAAAACAGCCCGGTATTGATATAAAAACAGACAGGAGGACCAATGGAACTGAATCAAAGGCCCAGACCTCAATCAACACACCTACAAACACCTGATTTTTGACACAAAAGCAAAAAAATACCAAATGGAAAAAGAAAACATTTCAACAAATGGTGCTGGCATAACTGGATACAAATGTAGAAGAATGAAAATAGATCCATATCTATCACCATGCACAAAACTCAAGTCTAAATGGATCAAAGATCTCAACATAAATCCAACCATACTGAACCTCATAGAAGAGAAAGTGGGAAGTACACTTCAATGCATTAGCCCAGGAGATCACTTCCTACATATAACCCCAGTAGCAGAGACACTGAGTTAAACAGTTAATAAATGGGACCTCCTGAACCCGAAAAGCTTCTGTAAAGCAAAAAACATGGTCAACAAGACAAAACAGCAGCCTACAGAATGGGAAAAGATCTTCACCAACCCCACATCGGACAGGGGCCTGATCTCCAAAAT